>NC_056736.1:812880434-812977934 GCF_019279795.1 Protopterus annectens | reverse complement strand
TCATCCTTCTAAGGTTCAATGATACCCATTCAATTCCTAAATCTTGTGGGATAGAAGTATAAAGGTCCTTAACATCTATTGTGAGTAGGTTAACATTTTCATTAAAGGGAAGCTCATTAATTTTCTGCAAAAATTACCATGAGTCCTTACAGATAGTTGGTTCAAGAATGACATATTTTTTAAGAAGCTCATCAACTACTTTAGCACAGGTGTAAGTCGCACTATTTCTTCCACTCACAATAGGCCTAAATGGGGGGTCAGTTAAGTCTTTGTGGATTTTTGGTATTCCAAACAGAATAGGCACAATGGGTGAAGGCATAACCAAGTAATTGTACGTATCAATATTGATCTTTTTCTCTATAAATAAATCATTAATGTAACCTTTAACCCTGTTAGTAGCTTGGTTATATTCATTTAATGAAACCTGTTCATAGGAATCCGTTAGTAACATGGATTCCATTTTGTTGACATAATCAACCTGGTCCATAAAGACCAGGCCCCCACCTTTATCAGGTTTCATGATTCGAACATTGGAATCACACAAATATTTTAACCAATCGGCTTAATCTATAGTAAGGTTACTCTTCCTATAGTTGTTATTACCTGTACGGTGGAAATATCTCCTATAGGGTGGAAATATCCACCGTACAGGTAATAACAACTATAGGAAGAGTAACCTTACTATAGATGAAGCTGATTGGTTAAAATATTTGTGTGATTCCAATGTTCGAATCATGAAACCTGATAAAACTGGGGGCCTGGTCTTTATGGACCAGGTTGATTATGTCAACAAAATGGAATCCATGTTACTAACGGATTCCTATGAACAGGTTTCATTAAATGAATATAACCAAGCTACTAACAGGGTTAAAGGTTACATTAATGATTTATTTATAGAGCAAAAGATCAATATTGATACGTACAATTACTTGGTTATGCCTTCACCCATTGTGCCTATTCTGTTTGGAATACCAAAAATCCACAAAGACTTAACTGACCCCCCATTTAGGCCTATTGTGAGTGGAAGAAATAGTGTGACTTACGCCTGTGCTAAAGTAGATGATGAGCTTCTTAAAAAATATGTCATTCTTGAACCAACTATCTGTAAGGACTCATGGTCATTTTTGCAGAAAATTAATGAGCTTCCCTTTAATGAAAATGTTAACCTACTCACAATAGATGTTAAGAACCTTTATACTTCTATCCCACAAGATTTAGGAATTGAATGGGTATCATTGAACCTTAGAAGGATGAATGCTCCACCCTCTGAAATTTGGCTTATAGAGGAACTACTGAGTATAGTTCTAGCTCATAATTATATTGTTTTTAATAACAACTTTTATCATCAAAAGAGGGGAGTAGCTATGGGCTCTCCCTGTGGTTCAAGCTTTGCCAATTTGGTCATGAGTTTTTGGGAGAAAGAATTTGTACTTGTGGAAACAGATTTAACCTCTAAAATAATATTTGACACCAGGTACCTGGATGATATTTTCATTTTATTGGAAGGTGATATGGAAGAGGCAAAACAACTTATTGATTATTTTAATTTGAGCACTCGATTTCTTGAATTTAATTTTAACTATGATGAAAAAGAAATCGCGTACTTAGATGTTTTTCTTATGAAACATTTAGTGTCTCAAAGGTACGAATCAAAAATCTATAGGAAGTCTTCGTATTCTAACACATTCCTTCATTTTACCAGTGCCCACCCACTGCATCAAAAGAAGTCTGTAGTGAAAAGTCAGGCAGTTAGGGCAGCAAGAATGGTTAGTAATACTGAAGACTTCTTGGATGAATGTAGAAATTTAAAAGATATGTGTCTTAATAGAGCATATCCTCATGAATTTATAGATAATATATTAGAGGAGGTTATAATTAAAAGAAATAGTGGCTTTTATAAACCTATAATAGCTGAATGTGCCACTTCCACTACCCCTTCTGTAATATCCACTGGTCGGGATACATTACATCTGATAGATGATACAGATACATCTTTACCTTTTGAATATAGCCTTACCCTCACTTATTGTTCCAATTTTGCTACATTAAAAAACATTTTTTTAAAAAATTGGAGCATTTTGAAGGAAAATAAGGATGTAATATCTAGAGTAGGTACTACACCTAAATTTACAGTTAGGCATGATATGAATTTTAAACAACTTCTAGATGGTATTAATAATAGGCCTGGTATTAGAAATGGCCAACAGAAAATGAATATTTGTGGTAATTGCCCATATTGTAAGCTAATAATAATAGGGAATTCCATTAACATACAGGAATCTACTTTAAAAAGTAAATTCAAAACTAACTGCAATTCCAAAATGATTGTTAATGTTGCTAAGTGCCAGTTATGCCCATGTTTTTACGTGGGCAAAACAATTTGACGACTTAGAGATAGAATATACGAGCATACTTATAACATCAGGAAAGGGTTCCTTGATAATGCATTAGCTAAACATGTCTTTGAATTTCCTACACATAGTTTTAAATTTTGGATATTGGATCAACTCTTACCAAACATTAGAGGTGGCCCTACTGAATTGCAGTTAGATCGTTTGGAATTATTATGGCAAATTAGATTATTTTCATATTGTTGGCCTGGCTTGAATGATGTTTGTTCAATCATGGCTATTTTGAAGTTGTGTAGCCTTAACAGGTAGTTAAGATAAGAACTTTATGAGGTTCATGCATTTTGTTTCATATTATCTTTCAATATGTTTTTTAATATATATATTTTTTACTATTAGCCAATTCTTTATTAATACTTAATTTTTCATATTTTTATTTTTATTCAGGGAAATTAAGTGTTTATTTACTATGTATATAGGAAGGTTTTTTATAGATACATATAATATAGTTGTTTATTTTTATATTTATGTATAAAAAATATTTTTTAACACAGTTTATAATAAGATTAATATGTACCTAATAATATGTTTTTATATATATATATAATACTTTATATATATATATATATATATATATATATATATATATATATATATATATATATAATAATTTTTATTTTTGTTATATATTGTGTGGGAAGAGTTTATTATTATTATTATTAATACTTTTTAAGTTATTGATGTTTATTAATATATTATATATAGATATACATGTATTACAGTTCGTTCTGTTTTTCCTTTTAACAGGATTAATATGTTGCTGCACCTTTTATTCAGAGATGAGCAAGGGGCGTATTATCAGCTGACTAAAAGGAGGCTATTTAAATGGTGTGCTTTCACTTGTACAGTTTTCTGAAGAAGTTCGTACATTGTGCGCATTTAAAAGCTTAAGGTCATTCTGTATTTCCAATAAATTGTTTCTACGGACTTTTGGGCTGCCTTTCGTGTTTTTATCAACCAATCAACACTTAATTACAGATGTAGTTCAACAGACTCCAATTTCACTCTGTACACAACCTTTAGGTGGAACAATATTAGTTGTCACAATGTAAATGTATCTGTTACATAACAATGCTTAGCTTAAAATGTCACTATCACACTGACAAACAGAACTGTGTGTAAGACAGTACGTTCTTGCCCACAATTGTTCCCATGGTGAAACGTATGAAAATGTAGAGCCACATACCTTAATGTTTCTTACTACTGATATCCCTCACATGTTGTGACTGCCTAGGTTCAAACATTTAATTGCAAAAATGTGGTAAAAGTGCCCAAAATGTAACTAATAATCCAAAATTAGGCACTGTAGACCAGCAGTTCCAACACACAAGTGGTTTAATGCCCAAACACAGCAAAAAGAACACACATCCACATGTAACATTAACGCTGATAAAAACACTTTCCCTTATGTTTTTGTCTCATAGAACTTCAACGGATTGGCAAATACATCATGATTACCTAGTTAAATACCTTTTCCTGTTTGAATAGACCAATGAAATCAATAATTCAATTAGTTTCCAATATTCAGAAAGAATAGATTCTAAAATACATATAAAAGTTAAACAATGTTGAATGAAATGCATTTAAATGTTCATATTAAAACTGTTCATGTTAAAAGTATATTCATATGAAAATATACAGTATACTAATGTAATAAATTCAAATAAATAATGCTTATTAAATATCTTGTTTAAAAGGTCTTGTTTAAAAACCACTTGTGTGTTGGAACTGCTGGTCTCTGGTGTCTAGTTTTGGATTATTAAAAACATTTAATAGCCCTCCCCCATAAAATGTCTTACAATGACATATAACAGTGTTTTCCATACACTGACCTTCGGACTGTACAAGGTCACACATGTTTTGTCCAGCTGTAGTCCTCATATATATGGACCTTACCCCACAATTTGTGTGGGAGTCTACAACATTACTGGAATGATAGCAGAATGCAAGCACTAAATGATGATAGGCCATTACCTAACAACATCTTACTGCATGACATCTGGACAAAGCCTGGTATATATGTGGAGGACAATAGCTGGAAAACAGGGCTATATTTGCAATATTGCTGTTAAACACTGTGAAAGTTGCTGGTGTTACAGGATTGGTTGCAACATACCCTTACTCAGGAATATGAAGTCAGAAACACAAATGGATGTTGCCATGTGCTGATAGCAATCAACTGAGAGAATGCCACTGAAATGTCAGAGACAAGACCTTTGTGGTGAACATACAAAACACAACAGCCAATCCTCTGGCCATCATGTGGATAGACCCAGAGTTAAGAGCTATACAGACAGACTGCATTCCATACAAACTAGCATGTACACACAAACCCTGTAAAACTAGCAGTATTCAATACATATAACAGCAATACTCACACTGTCCGTAGGTCTGGAACCTTATACAAATATGTAGTTGGCCTGTGTCGTCAAGTCCTTTTGTAAGCGGTATTGCTACCTGCTGTCTGTAACACTGCTGTCCACACACAGGAAGGATGTCTTCCATACTGGAAAGGTAAAGGAACAATGCCCACATGATGCAGTCATTTATAGTAGTGGGTTGCTATGACATTGGCTATTGGAAGAACTACACAGCTGGCTGCATGCAGTTAGCAAGTGGGGAGCACTAATTGGTTCAGAAGCCATCACCTGATCATGAGCATCACCTGCAAAAGCCATGCTGAAACCTATTCAACTCATCTCAATCCCTGTAGTGGAGAGAGAGAGAGAGAGACAGAGATAGAGAAATAACACTAAAAAAATAATACTACAAACAAGAAATAAAAAATAAAAAAAACAAGGAAGATATCCAAATGGTACACAGAAGAGAGCACAATAATAAAACTGGTACACAAAACATGTATGCATGTAATTGAATGTAGTACTTGGCCTGTAATAATGGGATAGATTATGCTGAAAGATTTATATGTGCCATCAGGACTTGTTGCTGTAATGATGTTCTGCTGAACAGCTGCTATGGACATAGCATCTGGCCCTGTGGGCAGTGGGCCACACCTGTCAACTGTGCAGATCTGCACAGAATGACAAGATTTAAGCCATCATAGTGTTTGTTCTGTTCCTACAAACATGTTTATTAGTCTGGCAAATAGCTGAAGGTGGAAGTAATGAAGTCATGATAGACACATGAGTTTCAGACCCCGCCACCTTCAGAACAGTCATGGTAATGTGAAATGTATCATGCACAAACTTCATAGGCTTGTAATAGGCTTATCTATGATCTGTCCCTGTATATCCCCCCTAATGTTAGGCTGTGTCCACGTGTGATGCTCTGTTTCATAACAAGGCAGAACAGCGCAGCTGTGGAGGAAGGAGGATCAGAGGGTTGACTCAATGTCTGAATGCACTCCATATGTATGACATGTATGTCTACATATATGCAAACACACACACACACACACACACACACACACACACATATATATATATATATATATATATATATATATATATATATATATATATATATATATATATATATATATATATATATATTATATTATATATTTATGTATGTATGTATATATATATATATATATATATATATATATATATATATATATATATATATATCTATATATATATATATATATACATATATATGTATATATATATATATATATATATATATACATTTTCCCTACTGTTAAATGACTGTGCTGCATGATATGTTTGAGAAAACATCACATACATCTGCAGCTCAAATGGCTTACTGGTAAGTTGATGTGGCTATGGTGTGCAGGGTCCTGGGTTAGACACTTGAAAGGGCTGATAATTTATTTGCTGGCCAGACAAGGGCTGTTGGATACAGAGTTATTAAGGCACCTGTAAGCAGTTGCAAGTGGGTGTGAAATGGACGGTTATGTATGGTGTGAAATTTGTGTTGGGAACAGATTGACCTGTTTTTGTTAAGGTGAGAGTGGGATGTTCGGGAAGGATAGTAGGTATATTTGGGGAGGTAGGTTGGGTTGGCAGACAGCCAAGACAAACAAGAAAACATACAGGGGTGGTTTAAGATACATGTGGTGGATGGGGAGAGGTGTTTGGAAATTCGAAGCCCATGAGGCCCCAAATGGAAACAGTGGGACTGAGGTCCTCACCCATGGGCAGTCACCACTGCACCTTCACAGCTCTGAAGGTGGCTGTGCTGGGGGCTGAGCAGGAGGAGTAGGCTGACCCTCTAATTGTGTCACAAGGGCCTCAAGGTGGTGTAGCAGATCCCCTATTCCTCTGTGGAGCTCCCTATGCACCAGACCCTGGACCTGACTTCAGGTGACAGGATCTTGTCTGTGCATGCTCTCAGGGGGAGGATGAGCATCATCCCCTGAGTTGGTTCCACTTGAGGGTAGTGCAGGACCCACAAATGAGGAGGTCCCAGGTTGGGTCCCAGATGTGCTGTGGCTTGCTGCCATGGCCAGATGAGGTGGGAGAGGTTGTTCTGCTGGGAACAGCCTTCCAAATCATGCTATTGTGTTGCAGTTTTAGAACATATGTGGGTAGTAACAGTCAACACCATCCAGGATTAGTTATAACAGCATGCATAGATATTCCTATTAACCCAAAACATCAGATTTGGAGCAGTTGCGTAGGAAACAGAATGCATACATATGTGAAACCACAGTGGCCATTACAATGGTATGCAGGTTACATTGTTAGCAACAGGCCACCAATGATAGTGTTTCAACATAGAACATGAATAGAAACACATTTCAATATTTGTTGCACAATATGATATATGCCCCAACAGTAGGTTTGGTGTAAACATACCCATTGATTTGTGTGTTCAGATTATTGTTGCAGATATGGTGTGGTGGGAGAGAGATGTCAATTAATAACTATGATATCCTTGCAGTATGAGGTCCTCAGACCTTTTTTCCTGTTTATATCTTCCAGGTACCATGTCAGGGGAGCATCTCCCTGCTTATATTATACAGAAGAATGAAATATTAATCAACTACCTCATGCATCACCACAGAACCCTCTTTGGGCGGTCAGCCCATGATCTGCAGGAGAGGACTTTCCTGTGGAATGAGCTTGTCCACAGGGTAAACGATGTCGGCCTGCATAACCGCAGTTATAAGCAGGTGAGACATTGTTGCACTGACCTCATCCACCATGCCCATTTGCATGCTGCTGTAGTTAGGAGGGACCAGCTAGCCACAGTCGGGTGTCATGCCATCCAGCTTCCAGTGACACATGCTGAGGAGCTCCTCGCCAGCCTTGGGGCACCCACCAACCAGCCACGCCAAGAACCTGATGATAACATTGTGGAAGTGGGAGCTACCCACACAATGAACGAGTAACATGCAGGTAAGGCCCCAGGGCACATTAGTAGACCACTGTTGCTTATCCATCTTCATTTGTTAAGCATCTTTATGAATATGTCAGATAACATAGTCTGTTGCTGTAGTGTAGTAATGAACAGATGTGCATAATCTCTAGTATTGTGGGTTTATACTGTTGATGTACTGAAATGCTGCTCCCACCCTGTACTAATGCCATAGGTGTGGCTACTGATATTACATCTCTCACACAACTATGTAGGTCCCTCTGATATACCTCTGGGGCAGCAGCCTGTAGCTGGTGAGTATGGAGTTTTTTTGTTCAGGTTTGCCAATACACCAGCCATGTTATGGCCATGGTATTTGCCATGCACACATTTAACACACCTACCCATAATGCATGCTGTACATGTTCACTTATTGTTGTTGTTAACTGTACTGCATCACAGTGGTCACCATGGTGGCATATCTGAAGGGCATGTAAGAGTCCTGCAGTATAACTAACAACCTGTCAGTGCAAAATGTGTGGACAGAGATGGACATAATGGTGAGATAAATGGCCTGCAGTAGGGACATGTCTGAAACATTACCCTTATACAGTGGCTACAACAGTGTATATACCACTATTACAATGGTAACTGTTACAGATCTACACAATGGCATATCACAATGCCACATTCCACAACTTTTACAACTTGTAATGTGATCCTAACATGAGCAATGAATGTGCAATATTGAATCCTATGTTAGGACAACAAATATTGGGACTACATACCTTAATAAACACTGGAAGCATATGTGTGCATACACTCCAAATAATATATTGCGGAAGCAGCTTTTGCAGTACTGACAGCATTCACTTTTCTTGATTACGTACCTTCCATCAAGTACAGGTCCTCAATGTCACACCAACTAATGGTCTGCTGTCCAAGAAGTATGCCCATGACATTTGCCTACTTATCTGCAACAGAGGCAGCCATATCTTGCACATATCTTACAAGCCATAGAATGGATCCCATATTCAAAAGCTAGCACTCAGGAGTGGAAGACATAGCCTTACCTCACTATTGTATATGCCATGGCAAACGGTGCAGACAGTCATGTATATCACTATGAAGTATGTGACAACATTAATGTAGAAAATAAACAGATGCCCATCCAAGACAGATGACAACACATGTTGCAAACTGGTCATGGAGGCTGGCCAGAAATATACAGCAACACTGAGGAGCTTGCAGGAAAGTCTAGCAAGTACTGCCGGTGCAGTACCTGTGTCGACAATTGTCAGGACTCTACATAAGTGTGGCCTATGGGTTAGGGTAATCAGATGGAAGAGTTGTTCTACAGGAAACATCACCCAGGGCTCTCTATGGGTACCATATGCATAACATCAAGTCTCACAAAGGCATGTGTTTCAATGTGTAATGGTGTACTGAGACCAAGGCTGAAACCTACAGACAGTATTAATAAAGATACATGTGCTGCACAAGCAACACCTCACTCCACCTCAGGCCCACCATCCCCATCTGTACCTTGATGGTGCCAGTGTACACATTTAGGTTTGCTGTTCATTAGCAGGAAGTAGGCCAGTAGACATGGTGTTCTGAATTTGGGACACTGTAAAATGACACTTATGTGTGGCCCATAGTTGTCAAGCATCTGCAAAACGGCTGAGGATGAGAAGGGGTGTCATCCTGAATCACAACAGTGAACTGAAGCATACATCCAAAGCTCATTAAGAATGGCTGTATCTGAACAGAGTCAAGGTCATGAATTGTAACAGACATAACCGTGACTCCACAGCAATAGTGAAGGCACTGTGTGACCTACAAGGGCTGTGCACATGAGCTGACCTTGCAATCTGGCAGCGCTGAGGGACATTTGTAGGGCAGAGTGACCAAATAATGGCAAGTGAAGATGGGCAATGCTAGTATACCCCTTCCAGGAATAGTGACTGCTGTAGTTCACTTAAAAGCTGCTGTAACACATCACTGTGTTAAGGGTGTGCACACTTATGCAACCCACATATTGTATGCATCTCAATCAGCATCTGCTCAATAATGCATTTGTTTGATACTGTATTTAATTGCACAGGTCATATGTCACATATCAGGTGTGTGCAATGTTAACATATGCACTATTGTGGTCCCATGGCATATCAGGGAATAGGGTGACATGTCAATAAGGATGTGTACACTCCTCATACTCACAGTTAGCTTTGAAAGTTGTCAGTGTAATTGGATTGTATTGCTCATGCATGCACTGCTGATGAAGAGATCTGCAAATCAGACATCAGGCATTCACTATTGATATCTGTCCTCATATCATCCCAGGTATGTGTCAGGCAAATACATATGGGCTATGAGCAACAGAGCAAACATGACTGCCACACATGTACACATTCAGCAATGGTGTGAATACTTGTGAGGTATGGCACACAGTACATGCCAGGGTGATGAACAGTTGCACAGCAATACTGTGTACATGGGTGCAGTGTGTTCTAGGGGAAGGGGCATCACCTAATAACACAACTCATGCATTGCAGAGATGTATAATGTTGGTAACAGGGATTGAGTATAGCTGTAGTGCCTGCTGTTGAGTGCTATATGTCATGCATGTTGACAGTTGTGTAATGAGAGGTCTGTGTAATATCTTTGTGCCACCTCACCTGTAAGTGTGTGTGTGTGTGTGTGTGTGTGTGTGTGTGTGTGTGTGTGTGTGTGTGTGTGTGTGTGTGTGTGTGCGTGTGTGTGTTTGTATGTGTGTGTAGAGGTAAGCAATGATGTACAGGTCTTAAATTACATTTTTTTGTTTTCCACTCACAGGTGGCGAGGTGGATCAGGGTCCCTCCTGCAGGCAAACTGATGTTAGTGTCCATACAGACTATGAAACTGATGATAGGTATGGTGAGGTACAGATGGGGTTGTTAGGGGATGAAGCCGTCCCACTGGTTGACATCCCACTGTTATCCACCCCATTTTCGCATATAGTCACATTGCCTAGACATAGGAGGAAACAAAGTGCCAACCACAACACAGAATCAATGAAAACAAAGCACCAGTCTTGAGAGGTATAAGAAATAAAGTAAACCAGAGGTTGGAATGGACAACCATTTATTCACATTCACATAAACGCCAAATACATAAAAAACAAGTGTTTTTGTCCTGCATGGACTTCATCAGAATAAGAATAAAACAGCCCTCCTCTCTCTCTCTTTATATATATATATATATATATATATATATATATATATATATATATATATATATATATACCCTTCCCCCTTCCTTTAATTAAACAATTAACCCAATGAAACCCGTTAACAACCACAAACACTTGATTAGAATTCTACTTAGTTTGTATATAAAATCCTACTTAATATATATAGGTAATCCTTTAGTTAAAAATGTGTGTTAAAAACAATTTGAAATCATGATAGAAAATTATATACTACAATAAAAATACAAGTAAAATGAATCACAGGATATACAAGATTTAAAAAAAAAAACAACCTATTGCCTGAGAACCAACCAAACTAATCCACCCAGTTGCTGGTCAGAAACCACTATCTAGTGGCCACATCCCTGTATAACACCTACAACTTAGCAGCCCTCATCTTCAAAATTGGGACAATCGATATATGTTCATTAAGACCAGGAAATTGGCAAGCCTCCAGTACCAGCTGCGAATAAAGTTCCCTAACTTCAATTCGGGTCTCTCAGGGGCTGCCCCGGGGATCCTGTTCCACCTTCTCCAGGACAAAAAAATGCCATCCTGCATCTGCACATGTCAATGCGTGTTGGTATAGGGCATTGTTACTATCCTTGTTTCTAATAGCATTCAGATGTTCATAGATTCTTCTCTTGAGCTTATGTGTAGTCTTGCCAATGTAAAATACCCCACAGCATTTACACGTGGCAAGATACACCACCCCATCGCTATTATAATTAGTAAATGAGTTAGCTCTAATAGTCCTCTCCCTCACTTCGATATACATGCTCCCCTGGTTCGATATAAAGGGGCATTGCGCACAGGTGCTGCATTTATAGGTACCCAACCTCTTGCGGTTGTGTAATTCCTTATTGCTGTTCACTAAAAGCTCTTTGATATTCTTTCCTCCTCTATAAGTAAATTGTAATGGATTTCTAAACAGAATCTCCAAATATGAGTATCCTTTATACTTTTCCCAATGCTGATTGATAATACCCCTAATTTTATAGGTATCAGTGTCATATTTCATGACAAATGCCCCTGTAGGTGTTATGTCCCCCTCCTGTTCTATTCCGTTCCCTTGGTCCCTACCACTTGAATTTATGCTGTTACTGTCATGGCCCAAAATAGGCTAATTCATTTACTAATGGCGGGAGTAGGGCAACAGCCACATGGACGTAGGTCAGCAGCACCAACAGGTGGAGGTCTACGTGGATGTTCCTCAAGTCACAGCCGCTCCCGAAGTTGCAGTACCAGCATCAGCACTGCAGGGGAGGTGCTGTCCACATCATGACACAGCAGGCCACATGCACGTGTTCCTGGCCTGTCCCAACAGGGACCCGGATCCAGCGGACATTTGTCATCATCAGGGGAGAGTACCATATCTGGGCTTGTACCTGGTTATGCCCGTGAAACCCCTGGCTGTCAAAGTTCTTGTGTCCGTGGCTGAAGATAGTGAACTCTTAACCATGCCATATACAGTCTGCAGCTGTCCAACAAACCCCTGTATAGGGCAGCCACATGGCAGAACTGTTTGCATACATACACAGGGTCTATATTATATGTTTAAAGTTTGAAAACTTCAAACGTTAAATAATGAAATTTAAATGTTCAAAGTTCCAAACATCGAACATAAAAAAAAAAAAAAAAAAAAAAAAAAAAAACAATTGGAACTTACCTGACTAGTGTAGGCAGGGAGGGTAATCCCCTTGCACCCCCCACTCTTTAAGTATACCAACTTTGACACCGCACTATAGTGCAGTTAAGGGAAGATTTCCCTAACTGCACTGTAGTACAGTCTCGGAGTTGGTATATTTAAAGAGTGGGTGGTGTGGGGGGTGCAGGGGGGCTTGCCCCCCTGCCTACAGCTGTTAAGATTTGAGTTTTTTTTTTTGTTTTTTACATATGTTCGAAGTTATATAACTTTGAGCATTTAAATTCGATATTTTAATGTTTCAAGTTATAAAACTTCAAACATATGATATAGATGCCATACACACACATCACCAACACCGCTAGGGCACCTCCATACCTACACACACCACATCTGCACATCTCATTTAATAATGAAACCCCTGACACACACACATGATGTCAACCAAACGGCTCAACCTAGGTCTCTGTCAAACCCACAACACACCCTGTGCATATGATGATATCTGTGCGACATCCCTGTCATCCATACCATTGATGCAGGGACAGGCTAATATGGTTCTGATGCACAGGATGAATGTACTAAGGTGTAGCATTTTAATGCTGTGTAACATGTTTTCAGCAGGAAAGTTTAATGCTTACATGTCAGGATGTGTAGCTGTCCAGCCATGATGCATTATAACCTATTATTAATACTGACTGATTGTGATTTCCATAATTTATTCCATTCCTGTTGCAGGTGTCTATGTGTCAGCAAGATGTTGGTCTGCTGTTGTTTTCTACAAGGGGTATGGCACTGTGGTGACACATTGACTGTGTCATATCCTGGGTACAGCTGAACACAAGTAACAGGTGTGTATAACAGTTACTGCATGTGCCACATGGCTGATAGGTCTGAGGGGTGTATACATGTGAGTGCATGGTGGCTGATGTCAGCAACCCTTCTATAGTGGACAATGGTAAGTGCAATGGGTGGTACACGCTACATGTTTGTGTATAACACACACACACACACACACACACACACACACACACACACACACACACATACACAGAGGCTTTGATGTTGATGCAATATACAGAGAATACTGTACACATGGATGTACTTAATTTAGCAGTGAACTCATTTTAGCCTATTTAATTCCACCAAGGCAAAATAGGCAAAACATCACATCAGTAAATAATCAGTCTGCTAGTTTAATGTAATTGATGATGGTACTGACAGGGTATATGTCCCCTTCCCCAATCCTGGAGTTGGTAAACATAGGTGTGCTGTTGTGGGTGGCACAGCCCTCCACTTTGGATGGTGTGGGATGGTGTAGAACTGCACATAGTGTGATTGACAACTACTTAACCTAACATAAACTGTACAGTATTACAGCAGACTAAGCAGGGGGATACACACAACGATAACCCCAATGAGGGTGGCTGTGTCCACAACATCTATACCCAACTATATATAACAACTCCAGTATCGCTGTACATCTATACAGTGTGAAAGAGGGCATTTACACATCTACTACTAGATCTGATGGAATGAATTTCCACAAAAAGATTACTTTGAAATGTTACCATTTGCCAGTAAGTTCTCAGACAGATGACCTCCTGGGATATGTATTTTCTGTAAACTGAAGTAGATCCCTTCACATACACACACACTTACTTAGCAACACTGAGAGCAGAACCCCTACCTAGGTACTTATTGCTACTAATGTATTTGGCCTTAATTACACACACCATACAGCTTTTAGGATGAGGTATGTCCCGAGTTTCCTGTTAGGTGAAGAACATCACCAGGCCTTGTACAGTATATTAATGGGTGATGTACTGGGTGTTAATGAACAATACATAGCATGACATACTGTCATATACACATTGACAAACACATAACAGTCATATACACATCTGAGAGACCTGAGTTTATCAGTGTTAAATACCTTGTCAGTGAGTTTGTTACAGATAATTTGCACACAGCACATGCATCTTTGGGCTGGATAGTGTAATCAGTTACCTGTAAGGTTGATGGTGGCAGTGGTCCTCATACAGTGGACCTTGGGACATGTACTGGGGGTACCATGGTGTAAAGACAGTATACCCAGCACCCAGAACCCACATTGGATATTTTACTCACTGAAGCCCATGATAATACTCTTACATACCCACAATCATGCATTGACCAGGACTGCAATACAACCCATTGTCTATCTCATCAGTGCAACTACAGGGATATGCATTTATTGCACATCTCACATGGATAGTAGGGTGATGGCTTGTCATGGCTCTCCTAATGTCAGCAACATCACCATCTCTTATACTGTATGGCAAGGTGTATTGTATTTGGTGAATGTGGCCTCAGAATGCTGTATCCTACAAATATACACACTTGCACACATTGCATACACTTGCCAGGACTCAGAGAGTAACCCATACCTATCTACCCATTTGTACAAAAGTGTTGTGCTGGTACTGCAAGCTCCAGGTAGCCCATAATGTGAGGAGTGTAACAAGGTACATTTAATGTCCATTACAGCAGCAGCCATGTCTAACTATGGCAATGGGGGGTGATGTAGTGGGTGAGAAGGCCCTCAGAGTATTATCAACTACAAGTTTACAAACACACAGACACTGATATTCGCAGTAATGCACACTGACACATTTGTCAGTACTGTGGTCAATAGGTGCAGATGTTTCTAGGTGTGTACCAGGATACTGTCCATGGAGAGATGAGAAGAGTAGGGGATGTGGGTACAGTGGTATCATGCCACCTGACATTTGTAAGCAAGCCATCTATCAATTGATGCCACGTGAGTGATCCTCAGGGTGACAGCTAAATGCAACATCCAATCATCAGGTTGTCTCTTGCAAAGGGCCAGTGAGGTGCTCCAATTGACATGCGTGCAACATATATTACATAACATGGTCAGTGTCTGGGTTGGAGACCTGTACTCAAGCATGTTCTGTTGACTGTGGTAGTCTAGTTGAGGTATCCATGGCATGTGGTGCATACAAGGTGGGGTTTCCTAGCTGTGGCATTCAAAACACAGCTGGGCAGACATGTCAGTGTCAGTCAAGCATAGAATGCCTGTAAGCAGCCAAGGTGGATACCTGACATCTTCACATCTGTACAGAGGACAGACAGAAATCACCTAGACAACAGGTTATGCATTAGGATGAATGTTTTGACAGACGGATGTCTGACACTGATAGGTATGCCATTATTACATGACAGCAGCCCTCAATGCCATGTCCTATACACATAGTAGTCTACAGTTAATATCCACATATCAGATCAATATCCAGTAGCAAATACTTAATAACATACAGCTCACACACCAAGAACAGCGGTGTATGGTTCCAGTACTACAATCTGCAATCTACTCTTACTTGGGAAAGCACTGTTAAAAGTAGTAACATAATGATACAATATATGCAAGTGTGACTGCATATAACCTGGGATACTACCCATGTATGAAACACATACAAATGGAAAAGATTGTTGTACTAGCCATATATACTGAGGTGTCCCATACAGTATACTCACACCCCTTGCTACATTAATGACAGCACATAGAAGCATGTTATGTACATGGAATTAAATACACTTATTAAAGATGTCAATGGAATGTGATCACTGGTTACCAGGGCTGAGCCATGCTTAGCAGGTGCAAGTATTGCTTAAATAGAAATGCTAAGCAGATTTGTGCACTGGTAAGCAAAGCCTAAGCGCCTTTTCATTTAACCTTACGTTAGCACCACTTGCCATCATGTAAACTTGCACAAATCTGCTTAAAGCTGCTCAAAACTGCCTTAACTATTCTGTATCCAACAGTCCTTGTTCTGCCCAGCAACAAAATAAACAACCCATACAAGTCTTGAACTTAGGAACACGTACACTACAAACATAGCAGTCAATTACTAAGCCATCACAGCTTTGAAGACATTGTTTTTTTTAATATATATCTGTCAGTACACATACTGAATAGTAGTGAACAACTGCTTTGACTTCTACAATTGTGTAGTACTTAGTGAAAATAGTGTTGAATCAGTATGTTGTTATATCTAAATATACACATAGATTAATATGGCGGAATACATCTGGGAAGGAATATACAACACACATGTTTACACATAAGGATATGTATATATATATATATATATATATATATATATATATATATATATATATATATATATATATATATATATATATATATATCTGTATATTGATATATAACTGTATATTGACATATATCTGTATATATATATATATATATATATATATATATATATATATATATATATATATATATATCATATATGTATATATGGGTTCACTTTATAATTTCGAAAAACTGATATCCCAAATTTTAGTTTTTTGAACTTATAAAGTCAAACATTGAAAATCGCGTAAGTGCATAATCGCGAATCTAACTATCTCAAATTTCCAGTTATGGCTTTATGGTACGTTGCGTGCGGTGTTGTGACTGGATGTTGTCTCATGTTGTGTATGGATTTAGGTGTGATTTAAAGTAAGTGTTTTTGTTAGGGTTTTGTGTGGGAGTTTGAGTGTGTGTGAATGTTTTTGTTAGTTGTACGTGGGGATTAGGGTAGGCAGGTGAATGTATGGGTGTGCAAGTGTTGGATGTATTGGTGTTTGTATATGTGTGCTGTATGTGTGTGTACAAAGGGCTGTAGAATGTGTGGGTGTGAGTTTCCTTTTTGTGTGTGTTTGTCCGATCACTGATTTGTTTTATATAAGTAGGGGGTTGTGGGGTGCAGGGGGGATTTCCCCCCTGCTTATATGTAGTGTAGGTTTATTTGTTTGTGTTTTGTTTGTTGTGGTTTGGGTTAGATGATGTATGTGTTGTGTGGTGTATGGTGTGTTTCTGTTCGTGATTTTGTGTTTTGTGATTGTGCAGTTTTGGGATTTAGGCCGTTTGACTTTATGGTTTCGAAAAACTGAAATTCAGGATTTCAATTTTTCAAAATTATAAAGTGAATCTGTACATGTATATATATATATACATATGCCCATAACATGTAGTGGAGTCATACCTCAGCACCAATAGTCACAACCTCTTAATGTAAGGGGACGTCATGTAAGTATTGCAGGTATAAATGTTGAATGTCACTACAGTAACAGGGGTTGTGTTAACAGACATGTTGTGTGGGAAGTCACTTCTGATACTGACATGTACCATGTACGCCATCAGTTACTGACAGACATCATATGATCATCATAGTGAAGTACCACAAAAATCACAGTAATGATCCTGTGGAATACAGCAGAGATATGACCAATAAACGTGGACAGTCTGACACAATCTGGTCAGTCCAGAGGTATACACAGAGCTCCTTAGTGCAAGACGTGTGGACCAAGCCTGACAAGGTGGATGTTTACAGCCATATAAACGGAGATATCACAAAAATATTGGAATAGATAAGCTCACGCAGTTGATGCATTCACACACTTCTGTCTGTCCTAAAACATATTAACTGGAGGAGCAGAGGTTCCAAGCCCACATACTTCCCACTAGTTAGTGACATACATCTTTACAGCATCCCACTGCTTTGTCAGAAATACATAACAGATATGCTGGCCAGGCAACAGTACATCTGACAAATATCTGAACATAACATCACACTAGGTAAATATTCTGAGCTGCTAGGCATATCACAAAGCACTGTGCAAACTACAGGCAGACAGCCACAAAACTGACCCAAGTTTCCTATGGAGGAATACACATGTACTTACAAATATAGCAGGCACTACAGGCATGTAACAGCACAGAGTACCAGACACCAGTGTAAAAGTGCATACCAACAACCAATCTGAACACAGTCACAGTCACATTATGGTACGCCTAATTAATATTACAGTATATGAACTGTGTGAACAAAACCATCCTCATATATGCTCCTCACACAGTAACACTACATTTACTGGGCCAATACACAGTGTAGTCTGATGCCTGACTGTTGTATGGGACATGTATCAGTCTGGCCCTACAAACATGTACGCTGATAGGGTACCATAAACTGGAGCAGCATGCAACATCTGATAGAACAGGACCAAGAACAATGACATCTACCATAGTCTGTACACAGGCCAAGTAACATATTCACAATACACACTCTGTCAACAATCACCATAAGTACACAGACCTCACTACTCTACACACTACAACAGAATGTCCAGGTTTTGTCCTCAAATATAAGGCCTACTATACATAAAATGTCTAGCACTCTGATATTTCACTGGCTTGTTATCAGGTATGATGTCAGTAAATAATGATGTACTCTACATATGCACCTCTTACTACATGATATAGGGACAAAGGGTGACAGACTTGGGGGACAGAGGCACAAACACAGGGCCGATATTGACATATTGCTGTGATAAACTGAGAAATATCCTGGTGTAACAGGGTTTGTTGTGACATATCTCTTCTGAGGGATATGAAGTCAGTACCTCACATGGATGTCACAATGTACTGACTGCAATCATCAGAGGATGCTACTGCATTTCTAAAGATAGGGAATGTGTGAGTAACACAACACATGTAAGACTCCAAACTCTGGCCAGTCTGCAGATAGCCCTACAGGTGAGAGTTTCCCCATCCACATAACACTGTCATGCCAGACTTTAAATCATGTAGCCATATCCACACAAACCCTGTTAAACCAACAGTACTTCAAATGTAGAAGAGCAAGACTTACATTCTGTACTCATGTCTGGAACATCCTCCTCCTGTTTGTTGGCCTGTCTCCACAGTGTATGTTGTAAGAGGAAATTCCAACTACCCTCTGTGATGATGTTTGTCAAACATGCACATGAGGTCCTGCTTACAGTGAAGAAAATGGGCCAACACCCACATGAAGTGCTTAGTTATAGGAGTGTGTTTCCATGCAATTGGCTATAGGAATGATGCCACAGCTATTCCATATGCAATTAGCAAGTGGGGGACTGCAATTTGTGCACAGGCCATCAACTGATCACGAGCATTACTTACAAAACTCAAGCTGCTGCCTATGCAAAACAGATGTACTTTTCCACATCCACCAGAGAGAGAGAGAGAGAGAGACAGAGACAATTAAGAAATGAAGGGAGTAAGAGAGTAAGAGCCAAGCATGTTTGTGTATGATCCATGAGTGGAGCGTGGTATCTGGGTATTATAATGGTTGCCTATATTGTTTACTAATCCATACTGTCACATAGTAATTGCACTTGGCTGTACACATTTATGGCTGAGGATTGTCTACAGCAACTTCTACAGTGTTTGAAAACTGTTGGCCTTGTACTGTGGACAATGGGACACATAGGTCCTCAATATAATGATGTATGAAAACCCACACTGCAATGGATCCTGTCATTACACAATCACCCCAATACCCACACAGGATACTGATGACACACACACAAACACACACTTAACAGTACTGAGTTTCAAACCCCTACCTGATTATGTATTGATATTATAGTGTTATGCAGTTATTGCACACTCCACGAAGCTTATATGTTGGAGAGCTGCCCAAAGGTACCTTTGAAGGTGAGTGACATCAGCAACAGTGCTATAGGAGGGATAAGGGAAGTGTAGTACATGTGAATGTTCACAAAAGCAAGTGTCAACGAAGATACACACACACACTCTCTCAGGGAAACACACACCTTATCACAGTTGGCAGGATCAGGATTAGAACTCCTACATAACTAGTTTGCTACACTACAGTATTATGCAGTTTTTACAAGTGCTACAGAGCTTATATGGCCAAAGGGTTATTTCAAAGTGAATGACATCAGCAGGCATGTTAAAGTAGGGCAATGGGAGGTGTAGTGATTGTGAATGGCTTCAAAATCATTAATCTCCAGACACACACACACACACACACACACACACACACACACACACACACACACACACACACACACACACACACACTTTCCAGTACTGAGATGCATAGTTTCATTGCTTCACAGGTGTGTAGTAGGTGAATGGGCCTGAAGGCTGTACTAGGCTAAGCAAAGGCAATACCTTGGCATCAGGCCACATGACAATGGTCTCCAGTGTGGCTCAGAGGTGTAGTCCCTGGAGTGGTCCCCACTGTTGGGTATTTTGTTCACCATCCACTCATCTGGGTTACTATTGTGGGTGCCCAGTGATGTGCACAGGCTCCCATGTATGTGACCTATATTCCATAACATGGGCAGTGTCTGGGTTGTGCACATGTCCCACATGCATGTTCTGTGACGTGTGGAAGTGTACTTGAGGTCTCTGGGGCATGTTGTGTGGACAGATTGTTATCTTCTGATGTAGCATTCCTGACCTCATTTGGTGAGACCTGGCTATGGAGCTGAGGTCATGCTTTCACCTACATTGACAGCATGATACAGGTATTCAGCGGATTTAGTGGCATCTGTCCATACAGGGCATGTGTATAAGGCATGGTATTCCCTTTGTGGGTTACATTTGCAGACTCTACAGTTGTTGCAGTTGTCCAGTGGGAAACATAGCAAAATGACCACTGTAAGCATTTATTTGCCTACTGTATGGATGAAACAAGGTGTCATGTCCTTTAACTTGCTGGATAACACACAGTCAGGAGATGTAACACATCACATCACTTTCTGATGTTAGTGGCATTGTTGTGGTCAACAGAGATGTAGTCCACTGCAATCACATCGTGGTTACTATCTGTGAAGCAATATACAGGAAACGACCAATATAGTGGTTGTTGCCTAGCCAACTGTGTTTGTGTATGAGACATGGGTGGAGAGTGTTCTCTGAGTAATACAAGGGTTGCCTATATTATTCATCAATCCATGATGTCACATGTAAGGCTATGGATTGTCTACACCAGCTTCTCTGGTGTTTGACATCTGTTGTCATTGTAAGGTGGACATTGCGACATATACTAGGTCCTCAACATAATAATTTAGCAAAAACCACTCCACACTGCATCCTGTTATTACACAATCACAGCAACCTCCACACAGGATACTGATCACACACACACACACACACACACACACACACACACACACACACACACACATACACACACACACACACACTTGCTAGTACTGAGATTTAACCCACTACCTAGCTATGTATTGCTACTACAGTGTTCTGCATTTATCCCATGCTCCACGGATCTTGTAGGATGGATGTTGTCCCAAGGTACTTCTAAAGTGAGGAACATCATCAGCCCTTGTAAACACTGGCATTGGGTGATGTAGTGGGTGAGAGAGCCCAAAAATGATTTTACCCTGAATACACATTTAGATTTGCCAGGGGTGAGGTTTGTTATGCATTTACCACATGCACCACTGACCGGACATGGTTACCCATAACACACATTTATATTTGCCAGGGGTGAGGTTCAAACCTCTATCTAACAATCTTTACAGGCCATTATGTTATGCATTGACCACATGCACCACTGACCTGACATGGTTTAGTGTTGGCAACAGGAACTTCTAAGGTGGATGATATCTGCAGGACTGCTAAAGTTAGGCTCTGAAATGTGTACTGGTTGTAAATGGGGCTAAAATCTTTGAGGTTCACACATACATATGTACATACACTTGTCACAGATGAGATTCAAGCCCATAGCTGTGTAGTTACTGCTGTTATATTGTTCCACATTTATGGCATGCTTCACAGAGCTTAAAGGGCTAGCCATTCTCCAAAGGGGTATTTCAAGGTGACTGACATCAGCAGGCTTGCTAAAGTAGGGCAATGGGAGGTGTAGTGACTGTGAATGTCCTCCAAATCATTAATCGCTACACATATACACACAAACAGTTGTCATGTCCGGGATTAGAATGCTTACCTAACTAGTATGTTAAACGATAGCATTACACAAGTATCCCATGTGCCACAGAGCTTATAGGGCTGGCCCTTGTCCAAAGAGGTATATCAAGGTGACTGACATCAGCAGGCTTGCTAAAGTAGGGCAATGGGAGGTGTAGTGACTGTGAATGGCCTTAAAATCATTAATCTCGACACATACACACATGCAGTTTTCATGTCTGAGATTAGAACTCCTACCTAATTAGTATGTTACACTATAGCATTATGCAGTTATCGCATGTGCCTCAGAGCTTATAGGGCTACCCCTTCTCCAAAGGTGTATTTCAAGGTGACTGACATCAGCAGGCTTGCTAAAGTAGGGCAATGGGAGGTGTAGTGACTTTGAATGGCCTCAAAACCATTGATCTTCACACCCACACAGAGTTTCACAGTTGACATGTCTGGGATTAGAACTCCTACATAACTAGTAAGTTACACTATAGCCGTACGATGTTATCACACACACCACAGAGCTTATAGGGCTGGCTTTTGTCCAAAGGGGTATTTCAAGGTGACTGGCATCAGCAGGCTTGCTAAAGTAGGGCAATGGGAGGTGCAGTGACTGTGAATGGCCTCAAAATCATAAATCTCTACAAACACACACAGAGTTTCACAGTTGCCATCTCTGGGATTAGAACCCCTACCTAACTAGAATAGTATACTATAGCATTATACAGTTATCACACACACCACGGAGCTTTCAGTGCTGAGAATTGGCCAGATGGTAATTTCAAGGTGACTGACATTAGCATGAGTGCTAACATGAGCAATGGAAAGTGCAGTGTGTGTGAGTGGGCCATAACCCATTCCTCTGAAAACACACACTCTACACTCAGTCACACACAGCTTTACATTTGACAGGACTAAGTATACAAATGCTACATGAATACTGATTTGTACTATCATGTTACACAGTTATCACAAGCACCATAGACACTATAAGGCTAAGGGCTACCAAAAGCAGATGTCTACAGTGATTGACATCGGCACAACATGTGATATTTGCAATTGGATGTGTGGTGGGTGGGACATGCCTCATGATGGCAATCTCTTTGTCACTGTCTTCATCTCTCCCCCACATCACTGTGTGTGTATGTTTGACCTATTCTAGAGTGTTGGCCTTGGATATGTGTTAGTATTCCTGTCCAATGTGTGTGTGCAAAACATGAATGATGTGCAATGTGGTGTGCACAGACATCTGTGACTAACAGATATGTATAGTCGTATAGTCTACTGTTGTTGTCAGACATTGGCTTCATTTCTCTAAGTGTTGGAGGATTCCCAGTATGACCTTCTGCATTTTGTTGTCAGACATCGGCTTCATTTCTCTAAGTGTAAGAGCATGCCCAGTATGACCTTCTATATTGAATGTGTGAATCCATTCCAGGTAGGTTGTACTCCAGTGCAAGCTTTTGTATTCTACACCTACAGCTAGCAACCTGTTTCTGCAGGATATCTGTAGATAGGTTGACAATATGGAGTCACAATGGATGAAAGATAGTGGGGTACTGTAACTATTGTGTCTATGCTGCTTATATTACATGGTTGGTGTTTAGCAGAGACATTCAGACATATGTACTGTTTTACAATGTGAAGTATTATGTCATCAACTACTGACAGATATACTTATTTGCTCACAGTTATTTCCTGGGAAATACAAGATGAATGAAGCTGTGTCCAGTATTGTGGTCTGCAGCCTACATATTCTTGCACACTCATGCCATTCTGGAGGGTTAGCTGCAGACACTTGCTGATGCGTCTGTGTAAATGGTCCAGCACCTTGGTACTGTGGTGGCAGAGGATCCCCTGCTTGTACATCTATCAACGTAACAGAATGGCCATATCCTGTTGTAGCTATATCTCTCATCTGTACAGATTCACCCAGGTTACCCAGAGGCAGGGCTCATATAACTGGTCAGTTCCCCTTCACATTGTGGTTTACGAGCAGGTTTATAACCACCCATTACTGGTTTTGCAGGCAGGGGTAGTATGGGCACACATCAGAGTTTCAGACTTCACACACTCCATGGTGTCCATGCTAATACACCCTCCACTCTGTTATTCTATAATCTTCTTAACATTATGTGAGCGATATTTGAGAAGTATCCCTATAGTTGTCCCTTCATCCCAACAATATTTAGGGGTTGATCCACAGTTCATGCAGTAGGACATGGTGGGCATGCTACTGGGATTTTTAAACATTGCCTTGCATTTCTCTTCTGTGGACTGTGTTATGTTGTTATTTGGGGCCCCATGAGATAACATACATTGGCAGTATGGGTGAGGCACAGGCCTTTGACAGAGGACTATAGGGAGTTTGGTAGTTATGCAGTCCATCTGTAGCAGGCCAGTGCATTCTGTCACTCCTACAGTCCCAGGCTGCAAGCCACTGGATTCCCTTGGGGTGACATGGTAAATGTGTGAGGTGTTAATGGCAATAGTTCCTGTCCATATTAATCCATTGTTCTGGATGCTGGCATGGTGCTGCTTACAGCTAGGGACACATCTGCATGGGACACCTCTTCAGCATGCTGCATTCTGTGGGTATTCCCATACATAAGTGGGGCTCATACTGTACTCGTTCCCAACAGCAGGGATATGACCTGTGATAAACCTGTGTCTGATGGTGGGGTGAGCTGAGTGCATGTGTGATATGGAAGCTTCTTGCAGCTGACTCACAGATATACCTAGGATATTCCCTTTATGCTGCCTTGTGCGGGGACATAGGCAGTCTCTCATTACTTCATAACAGTGTCTTTTGTAGTCTGCAAGTGATTGGCCAGACTACATCAGTATTCCATACTACACAGACACCTAATGTGCTGCCAACTTGTATGTACAATAACAAAGGTGTGTGCAGTTGACAATTAAACTTTATGTACTCTGTCTAGGGTACTTCCACCTGTGTACTGTGTGTATGTCTGGGCCCACATTCATGGCATGTCCATCTTTCAGATGGTGACAGATAGTGACATCTGAACAATAAATATGGATGACTGCTGAATTGGGTCTTGCTGGAATGCATTGTGGTTAGCACTGCAGTTGTCAGAACATGGCCCTGTCATCAACAGTATTGGTCATAGGCCACCGGAACACAACCCTCCATGCCTATATGCTGACCACTTCCACACAATATACAACACACAACAACCTTACACACAGAGCAATGCATATTGTACACATGCAAAAATCTATCCTGTAAATTGGGCCAGCGCAGGTAATTTGTGCTCCACTGTTATTAAACCCACATGTACATGTTACTGCATTTCTACATAGGATTGTGGGGGGGAGGGGGCACACCTGACAACTGTAAACATTTGCTATGACTGTACTGGTATTTCAGGTACTCTGCTGGCTTCCATTTCATTTTGTATTCTGACCTTTCATGCAGACTAGAGGCATATAGGCTTAAGAATACTAGCCACAGGTACCTTCCAAAGGCCAACTGGGGATATCATGGGGATCTCACAGTCATCAGCACCCAGGGTACTCCACCAGTTCCTGGATGCCATGTCAGTATATGCCAGTAAGCACATATATTTCCTCAAAACCCATGAGGCATTGACCAGCAATATGCATCTCATCCACAAAATAGCAGAATACCTTGAGGTAGTAGATGCTATAGACTGCACTCACATACACATTGAAGCACCACCCGGCAAGAGAGGGTAGGGTCTACATAAACCACAAGGGCTTGCCCTCCATCAATTGCCAGGTTGTGTATAATGAATGTGTGTGCTGACAGCCCTGGAAGCTATGACGACTCCCACATCTGGCATATGACACAGCTGTACCAGAGATTTGCCAGTGGGGACATCTAACATGGCGACCTAGTGGGGGATGCTGGTTACGCACTGCAGCCGTGGCTGATGACACCCATCAGAAATGCACACACACACCCAAACAATAACTCCATAATGAGGCACACGCACAGACCAGAATTATAATACAGGGTGTGTTTGGGATGCTCAAGTCATGGTTCCGGTGCCTGGACACATCCGGTGAAGCCTTGCAGTACTCACCAGCTACATGTACTCAAATTGTCATTGTATGTGCTTGCGGAAACAGCTGCAGCAAGAACAGCAAGGTGCAGGGCCACACAGCTCCCCACCAATGCCAAGGCCTGCACAGGCACAGAGTGACTCAGAGGAGGAACAACCTGAGTATGCCCCAGTAGGCAGATGGAGGCATGCCCAGTATGCCCAGGCCTTGGCAAAGAGGCAATGTATAGCACATACACTGAGACAGCAGGGATCCAAGGAATGACACCTTTCTCTAACTCTCACATACAGTAAAAGGGATGCCAAACATGACACTGCCTGTGCTCAACCATGTAAAGGGAGTGCACTATGTGCATTTGACATAGGCAGTCCTCCATCACCATCCTCAATACTGGCACACCCACAAGGTAAGTCAATCTCCTTACCAATTGCTGAATAGTGTAGTATGTGTTGTTACTTGTATCTATGGTATGGATGTGAGCATGCAAGGGAATCAGGTGGCTGAATGTGATGCCAGCAGACAGTAGACACCTATAGTGGCAGCATGAGATCTGTAACAAATACTGGTATCACCATAGTAGCCAGTACTACTTATGGTGACAAAACCTACTGCAGGAAATGTGCTGGGCCACATGTGTGTACATATGACACACCCATGCCAGTCAGGGAGGTTCACATACCCATCAACAGTCTCAGCCAGCAGTAATAACAGTAACTGTTATACAAACCTGTGACATGTGTTCAACTGTACCCCAGATATGTCACAGCCGTGGTATCACCACAGTGCCATACCCCATTGTGGAATATGACTGCAGACCATCCTCATCCTGACACATGTACACCTACAACACAAATGGATAACATTATAGAGACCACAATCAACCAGTGTTGCTAACAGCTATAATGCATCATTGCTGGATGGCTACACTACCTGACATATATGCATTACACTTTACTCCTGACAAGATGTACACTGCAGTACTTTGGTACACTGTAGTAGAGTCACTATGTGCATCAGAACCATATTATCCTGTCCCTGCATCGATGGTATGGATGATAGGGATGTGGCACAAGTATCATATGCACAGGGTGTGTTGTTGGTTTGCCAGAGGCCGAGGGTGGGCCATACATTTGACACCATGTATGTGGGTGAGGGGTGTAATGAGGTGAACTTGGTGTGGTGATGTGGTGTGTGTAGATATGGGGTTGCCCTAGGTGTGTTTGTATAGTGTGTGGGTATGCATGCACACAGTTCTGCCATGTGGCTGCCCTACACAGGTGTTTATGGACAGCTGCAGACCATACCTGACAGGGTGTGCAGGGTGTGCAGTTCACTGCCTCCAGTCATGGACACATGGACTGTGCCTGCCAGGGGTCCCATGGGCACTTCCAGGTACAGGCCTCAATGTGTTTCTCTTACCTGATGATGACAAATGTCCGCTGGAACCAGGTCCCTCCTAAGACTGGCCAGGACCACATGGTTGTGGCCTGCTGTGCTGTGGTGTGGACAGCACCCCCCCACACACATTTCTGGGGCTGGTACTGCCACTACAGGAGCCCCTTGGTGTCCTAGCACATCCACATTGACTGCCAGCTGATGGCTTTGCTGGCCTACATCCATGAGGCCGTCGCCACACTCCCACCACACATGCAAGCATGGACAAACCATGGTCAATGAGGGCCATCATCTCACCAGACCATCTATCCATGAGCTCAGTACATGCACGTATGGCACCAGACAGTTCATGGAAGTTGTTACTTGCAGATGTGAGAGCAGCCCACTGCAGCCTCAGGTCCTGTCTGCTGTCTGCTGTAACATTCCATACGTGCCTGCACCACCATGACAGCCTGAAACATGCACCTGCTGGTACCAGCTTTGTCGCATCTGCCAGGGGCATGATGACCAGTGGCCCTAACGTGACCAACCTGTAGTGCCCTGCTGGACATCTGGCTATGCCTGCTGCGACCAGACACAGTAGGCATGGTTACCACACTTTCCTGTGCACTGCTACCAAACACCATCTGCCCCTCTGCTATGGCCACTGGTGATGGGGTATGTATAGGCACTGAAACTGTGTGTGGGGTTTGGCTGGCTAAAAGCTGATGTCAAATGATGGCACTGTTTTGGCCCCTGACAACCCTATCTGTGCCTCAACAGTACTATCTTCATCTTTGGTGTCTGTATGGACACCAACATCAGATAGCACGCAGGAGGGACCCTGACCCACCTCACCTACTGTGGGGGGGATAAATGCACTTTAAGGCCTGTAGAGCATTGCATAACAGCACACACACACACACACACACACACACACACACACACACACACACACACACACACACACACACACACCACTTTAATACCTTCCTGTTTGTGACTTTACAGACAGTCCCATGTATATTCCCATGCATTCCCCATCCTGCATCACACTTGGTAACATACACTCATTGATATCACTCATTAACGTAGCAGTCCTGTAAATGCCTAGACAAGTGATCAAAACACAAGACCTATTACTCCATTACCTGCCTGACCTGAGTGGAGTGGTTTTACATGGCTTCACTGCTTTCATTCAGTGTTCACCCTGTGTATGTCCGGACATCATGAGCACGGCCCCTATATGTGGGGGCTACTATGTTCACTCCATAATATCAAGCACTGGAGTGTCATGTGCACATATTGCTCAGTACATGCCAGATATGCCGCTCAATCAGCCTATCATGTGATGATTGTAATATATTTATACACTCCCTGGTGTTGACTAGTAATTCACCAATGTATTTGTAGTGTTGCATATGTGGATTGTCAGTCACCTCTCTGCTGAATGCGATATTAAGGGTATGCCTGGTGTCTACCTTCCCTCTCAATTCCTGTTCCATGCTACATACATTATACTATCAGCTGTCCTGTGATTACATACATGACAAGTATTCATGGTGTGTCATGTGGCAGTCCATGTCCATGTTCTGCATGAACTCAAAAGGAGGTACTGCTGTAACAGCCCCACAATCACACATGTGTATACATGGACACCCACACAAACACACACATGTACACACACACATCCTACATGCATCAACCTGCCTCCACTTCACCAGAGTGACCCTACAGACAAACTAACCACCCCCAGGATGCACATACACACATACAGGTGAGGTTGCACAATAATAGTACTCACAGTCCTCCTATTACCCATCTGTCAATATGCATGACATATGGTACACAACAGCATGCTGTGCAGCTATATTCAATCCATGCTAGCAACAGTATACATGTGTGTGATGCATATGCTGTGTTACTAGATAATGCCCCTTCCCCTGGATACCACTGCATCCATGTGCACAGTATTGCTGTGCACTTATTCTGCAACCTGCCATGTACTGTGCACCACATCTCAAAGGTGTACAACCTATTGCTGAATGTGTAGTACTGTGTCAGTTATGTCAGCTTTAATGCTCACAGCCCCCATGTTTTTCAGCAACTCATACCTGGGATGATATGTGGACAGATGTCATATGTGAATGCCTGATCTGATTTACAGCTCTCAAAAACAACGGACCATGTATGACCAATCCAATACTATTACACTGACAACCATGAGAGCATACCATGGCTATGGGGAGTGTACATACCCTTATTGATATGGCACACCCTTCCTTGCTCTGCCATGGGACCACATCATTGCATATATTAACAGTACAAGAGCCCGATATGTGACATATGTCCTGTACTTTCACATGCAGTGTCTATGGAATGTGTTACATGTGCGTATGCTGACCATGATGCATACACTCTGTGTGGGCATATGTGTGCACACCCTTATTATGATGGTTTGTTGCACTTATTTTTATGTGAACTACAGCAGTCACTACTCCTGGGATGGGTATACTAGCATGGGACATCTGCATTTGCCAGTGTATGCTCAGTCTGCCCTACACATGTCCACCTAATCTACATGATTCCAAGGTCTACTCATGTACACATCCCTTGGTGAAAACACACTGCCGTCACTATTGCTGTGGGGGTAGGGTTACATCTGCCACAGTTCCTGAACCTGACTTGTGCAGATATAGCGATTCTTAGCATCCTTAGGATCCCTGCTGCAAAGCCCAGGTGTGTCATGCTGACAACCTCCCCACCTTCAACCTTTTTGCAGATGCTTGACAAGTAAGGCCTACACATGTGTGTCAGTTTGCAGTATCCCATACCCTTAACACCACATGTTATAACCTAGCCTCAGCTGATAATGTGGACCACAGTAATACGTTATGCCATAGTGTAACTCTGCAACAGTTGCCTTTGTCCTACAGGTATATACACTGGTGTTGCACTGTATTACGGGTGATGTTCCAAACATGTCCCTACTGTAGGCCATGTCTCCCACCATTATGCTACTCCCTGTGGACACATTCCACAATGACAGGATGTTAGTTATCTTGCAGGTGTCTGACATACCCTTCCAATCCCACATCAGAGTCACCACTGTGATGCCATGCATTTAGCAGAAACAATACATGTACATGTACAGCATTAATTCTGGGTAAGTCTGTTAGATATGTGCATGGAATATACCATAGCCATTACATGCCCAGTGTTTTGGCAAGCATTAACATGAACCATACTCAACAGCTACAGGCTGCTGCCTTGGTGCTATACCGGAGGGACCTATATAAGAGGGTGAGAGATGCAAAATCAGTGGCCACACATGTGGAATTGCTACAGGGTGGGTGCAGCATTACAATACATCAACAGTACATGTCCACAGTACTACCACATATGCACATCAGTTTATCACTACTATGCAGCAACAAACTTTATCTATGACATGTCAGATATGCATGATCTACCTTTACAGATGCGGATGTACACGCAACCATGGTCTATTGATGTGCCCTGTGGCCTTACCTGCATGCTCATCAGCCAGTGTGTGGGTAGCACCCACCCCACAATGATGTCAAGCAGTTTTTGGCTATGCAGACGGGGCGGTGCCACGTGGCTGGCTAGGAGTTCCTCCACACGTGTCGGGGGGATGGATGGTATGCCCCCCACCACTGTTGTGAGGGGATCCCCCTGGACTGCAGCAGCATGCTGACAGGCATTGCGAATCAGGTCAGAACAATGATGCTGGACCTGTTCATAACTGCAGTTTGGCAGTCCAACATCATTGACCCTGTTGACTAGGTCGTTCTACAGGGTGGTCCGCTCCTGCTGATCATGGGTGGCCTGGCCAAACAAGACAGGGTAGTGCTGGATTAGGTGGTTTACCACAATGTCATTCTCAGCTGCTAAGTAAGTCGGAAGCCTTCCATGTGACATCTTGCCTGAAATACATAAATATGGACACAGGTGTAAGCAAGTCATGCAGCAAGGTTACCACAGTTCTTAATACACATCACTGTCACCTCCCCACCATATCAGTGACAAAAAACTGTACACACAACTCAATAGGTATGGCTACAGCTTACCTACCAGTGGGGCAGTTATTGTTTTGTACCACACTTGTGCAATGTGTTTGTAGCCATGTTCCCTGTGTGGACACTATAATTGCTGGCCTGTTACAGACTATTCACCTGCATGGCATTGTCAGAGCCACTATGGTTCCATATATATCTGTGGTATGCTTACCATGTGGTAGGTGCACATCTAACATTCTGTGTTATTGGGGATATCTATGCATGCTGTTGGACATGTTCCAGGATTGTGTTGACTATTATTACCCACATATGTTCTATAACAGTGACATAATAGCATGCTTATGTACTATTGGCTAGTAGAACCACATCTCCAAACTCATCTGCCTATGTTACCAGGCCACATCACATGTGGGACCAACCCTGGGGCATCCTCATGTACTGGTCCAGCAATACCATCATGTGAAACCAACTTAGGGGATGTTGTCCTCCCCCCACTGGGGGCACACAAAGACATGATCTTGTCTGCCAAGGTCAGGTCCAGGGTCTGTTCCATAATGAGCTCCCCAGACACATGTGAGATGTGTTATAGTACCTTGAGGCACCCAGTACACATTCACAGCATCCACATGGTACTCCTGCTCAGCCCCTAGGCCAGGCACCTACGAGACGTGGACTGCTGTTGTGAGTAACAGTTGGTGGGAGGCTTGTTCCCATTGTGTCCATACTGGGGCCCATGGGGCTTCCACATCACAGAACACACACACCATGCAGGGTGTTTACCCACCACATGTGTCACATAACACCCCTGTAGGCTGTCCTCTATATCTACCAACCCTGACCACCTCCACAACTATACCTGCCATACTTCCCCATATTCCCATTCCATACTTTACAGACAAGGGCAATGTGGTCCCAACAAGGGGATTCACATGTGACATACTCATCCATGTTGCACACACTGACAGCTGTAGATATCTGTGTGTATTGCTATGTGTGCTGTTCCCTCACACATAGCATACAACATTGTGGTGGTAATATAGGGGACATGTATTTACATACATATATATTTGTGCGTGTATTTGTATATATGTAGACATGTGCATATAGGTATATATCTATATATGTGTAGATATATATGATGTCTATATATGTTATATATTTCTACACATGGGTATCTATATATTTGTGGACATACATGTAGAGATATATAGATATATATGTTTTATATATATATATATATATATATATATATATATATATATATATATATGTATATATAAAAAAACACATATGCATATCTATATATGGGGTACAGTCAGACATCAGGTCCACAATCTCACAACACCTTCCTGCACAGCTGCACTGTTTTGCCTTGCTACAACACAAACAGGTGCCACATATGGACACAGCCTGACATTAGGGAGGTATATGTAAGGCCAGATTGCAGGTAACCCTATTAAACACCTATGGCATTCCTGCATGCTACAATACAGGTTAACCTGAGTATCCTGCAAGAGGTGGGCTGTGGAGCCCACGTTTCCATCATTATGGCATTACTTCCACCACCAGCTATTGGCCACAGTAATATACATACTTCCCATTATACAACACACACTATGATGGCTTACATCTTATCAGTCATTGCTGCTCTGCACAGTTGAGGGGTATGGCCCACTGCCCACAGGGACAGAGTCTGAGAACATCATTACAATAACAACACCTGACGGCACATATAAATTATTCCATGCTATCTGTCCCATTATTATGGACCAAGTACTACAGTCAATTACATGCACATATACTTCACATACCTGTTGTGGGAATGATGTCTCTTCTGCATAGTTTGCTGGAATTTTTTTGTGTTTGTTTTTGCCTTTCAATCACTCTCTCTCTCTCAGTCTCCCTCCAGTAAACTGATTGAGCTGCTTTGAATAAATTGCAGTATGGATTTTGTAGGTGATGCACATAATCAGGTGATGGCCTCTGCACCAATCAGTGTCCTCCACTTGCTACTTGCATGCAGCATGCTGTGTAGTACTTCCAATTACCACTGTCATGGCAACCATCTACTATAAATCCCTACATCATATGGGTGTGGTCCCTTTACCTTTCCTGTATGGTGGATATCCTTCCTGTGTGTGGGCAGCAGTGTTACAGACAGCAAGTAGCAATAACTCTTACAAGAAAACATGCACACTCAGGCCAGCTACATATTTGTAGGAGGTTCTAGAACTACAGACAGAGTGTGAGTAGTGTTGTTGTATGCATTGTATAACACCAGTGTTACAGGGTTTGTGTGTATATACTAGTTTAATTTGGAATGCAGTCTACCTGCATAGCTCCCAACTGTGGGCCTATCCACTTGATGGCCAGTGGTGTGCCTATTATGTTTTGTCTGTCCACCACACAGGTCTTGTGTCAGATATATCACTGGCTGTCTGTGTGTTGAGTACTATCAGTACATGGCTACATCAATGTCTGTTTCTAACTTCGTATTCCTGGCTAAGGGTATGTTGCAGACTATCCTGTAACACCAGCAACTTGCTTAGTGTATGACAACAGTATTTCACATATGGGCCTGTGTTCCAGCCTCTGTGCTCCACCTACATACCAGGCTTTGTACATATGACATGCTGTCAGGGGTTGTTATGTAGTGGGCTGTGAGTATGTCATGCTGCATTTCCTGCCATCACTCCACTGCTGTTGTGGCCCCCACTCATATTGCGGGGTTGGGTCCATATATGTGTGGGCTTCATCTACACAAATAAATGTGTGCCCTTACGCACTCCAGAGGCCAGTGTATGTAACAGTGGTATATGTCCCTGTATTATTCAGTCTATGGGGGAGTGCACCATAACTAACCTAGGCTGTTACAACATGCGGGGGTATCAGGGGTAAGCTGCTTTAAGGTATCTGGATGTACATTGCCATACAATTCACCTTGGTTAAATGCAGGCCTACTGCTTCCTGCCATACAGACTGTTCTGTTTGTCAGTGTGATTGTGATGGTGTCAGTTATGCCTTGTTATGTAACAGATACATCCCATTGTGTCATCTGAGGTCTTTACCCCCAAGGGGTTGTGTAGAGAGTGCAGTTAGAGGCTGCTGGACTATATATCTGCATTACTTACTGTTGATTGATTGTTATCCTGATGCCCAGTCTATCTTTACTATTGTACTACTTGAAGCCTCGGCCTGGACAGCAACATATGTAAACCTGTCCAGACTACTGTATTAATATAACTGTTTCACAGTTGCATTACTCTGTTTATATGTATGTCAGAGTCTAAACAGCTATATGGCATGGCATATACAACTGTAATAGTACACAAATAAAGCATTCCCATGTATGCAAACCTGTGTGTGGTGTTATATCCTTTGACCTCTCTGTGGGTATATGTTGCAGGCGACAATTGTCATTTGTATGTGTGGCTCATACAGTGTCCAATTGATAAGGTGGCAACTGCAGGCATAGTGGCTGTTCCGTATTGTGTGCACCTTATACATATGTATCTTCCTATACATATCTCTGTGTATGTATGTGTAGTTACATATATATATATATATATATATATATATATATATATATATATATATATATGTGTGTGTGTGTGTGTGTGTGTGTGTGTGTGTGTGTATTAGCATATATGTGACTGTGTATATGTATCTTAGGAATGTTGATTGTTTCCACATTGTACATTCCCTATGGTAGCCAGACTGTACCACATAATATGTTACTGATACCAGCCTGACATCATACAGATGGGATGGAGCACTTTTAAGATTTTCTGCCTATGTTTTGGCAGGTCCTGGTTATGGGATTTGCAACAGTTGGTATTGTATTGCAGGACAGACATGTTTGGCTGTGGGGGGATATCTATAATTACAAAACATATGTTGTTTGGGCCCCCTCACCCCCATTAATGGTGCATGTGAACATATATGTTTTTCTTATGTTCTCTTTTATATCTATAGATATATGTCTGTATATACCTATATAGGTATATATTTATGCTTACATGTATGTATATATATATATATATGTATATATATATATATATATATATATATATATATATATATATATATATATATATATATATATATATATATAGAAATATATATATATATATATATATATATATATATATATATATATATATATATATATATATATATATATATATATATATATATATATATATATATATATATATATATATATATATATATATATATATAGATGTATGGATATGTATGCATATATGTATATATATATAGAGAGAGAGATGTTATATCTATTTAGATATAAATATAGATACACACACACACACATGCATCTACATATTTAAATACATTCCCTGTACTGTTGAATGACTGGGCTGAATGATATGTTTGTGAAAGCATCAGAATTATGTATATTTGACATGGCTTAGGGGTAAATCACTTTAGCCTTGCAAAGGCTGTTTGTTTTGCTGCTTTACAGAACAAGGGCCGTTGGATACAGAGTGATTAAGGCACTTTTAAGCAGTTGTAAGCAGGTTTGCGTGGGTTTGCGTGGAGGTAAGCACTTCTAACTTCTGGTTACTGCTTCTTATACTCAGTTAGCTACTAAATTGCTTAACCTGTGTAGGCATTGCTTATCCCCACACAAACAAGCTTAAACCCACTTACTGCTGCTTAAATGTGCTTACTCCCACTTACCCCCTTGCTAATTTCTTTAAAAGAAAAGAAAAAGGGTTGATAGGAAAGTGGTGAAAAAGGGGCACAAAGAGGGGAAAGACTGTAGGAAAAATAGCTAGGGATTTGCAGGAGGGTGTAGGGAAGGTCCATGGCTGCCCATTTCTTCTACAGCAACAGCTATGCATATACACTGTATTTGGAGGTAGATTTGAACACTCAAACCGCTGAGAGAGGGATTAGGACAACAATAATATATTGTGATGCCAATTAGACCAGATCACTTGTGTCCAGTGGACACGTGCGAAATGGACAGCTATGTATGGGGCGATATTTTTTTTTTGGGAACAGATTGCCCTTTTTTTTTCAAGTGAGAGTGAGAGTGAGATGTTGGAGAGGGATAGTAGCATATTTGGGGATGTAGGTTGGGTAGGTTAACAGCCAAGACAAACAAGACGCATATAGGGGCAGTATATGACACATTTGAGGGGTAAACACCTTGATGGAGAGGTGTGTTGTGAAATCTGAAGCCCATGAGTTCCCTAGTGGAAACAGTGGGACTGAGATCCTCACCCATGGCCAGTCACCACTGCACCTTCAAGCCCCGAAGGTGGCTGTGCTGGGGGCTGAGTCTGAGAGCCAGGCCAACCTTCTAGTCATGACACGTGGCCCTCGAGCAGATCACCAAACTCCCTGTGGAGCCCACTATGCACCACGACCCAGACCTGGCGATGGGTGACAGGTTCCTGTCCTAGCCCGCACCCAGGGGGGGTGAGCCCCTTCCTTTGAGGTGGTTCAACCCAAAGGTGGTGTAGGACCAACAGACGAGGAGGTCCCATGTTGGGGCCCATCTGTGCTGGTGCCCAGTGACACATCCAGCTGAGGTGGGACAGGTGGGACCGCTGGGACTCGCATTCCCATACGCGCTATGGAGTTTTAGGTTTATCAACATATGTGGGTTAGTAATAGTCAACACATTCCAGGATTAGGTATAACAGCATGCATATATATTCCCATTAACCGAGACACCAGATGTGGAACAGTTGCATAGCAAACAGAACACATGCATATATGGGACCACAGTGGTAATAACAACAGCATGCAGGTATATTGATGGCATCATGCCACCAATGTTGGAGTATTTCAACATAGCACATGCACTAAAACAGATTTAAATAATTATCAAACAATAGGACATATGCCTCAACATTACAGTGGAGTCATCACGTACCAATTGAGGTGGGTATTTAGTGTATTGTGGGAGATATGGTGAGGCGGGGGTGTCAATTAACAACTAGTATATTCCTGAAGTTCGCATTACTTTCCTAGTCAGTGCTGTTATCTGCACCTTACAAGTATTACTATACTACCCTGTTTCCTTAGTTTGGACAGTGATATGGCTGTCAACAACTATATACATGGACTGGTTTTACCTGCCATATACACCTCTTACCTGGTATACCTGTAGAGGAATTTTTTGTTAACACTAACTGTTTCTACACATTCTCCCAGACTCCAGGCTTATGTTATGCACATACCTCTCCATTTCTTTTAGCACAGACTCTGGCCATGTCTTGACCACATGCAGGTGAACCGGGACATATGTAGACTATTTCCCTCTTCAACTGTTAGTTGTTTACAACACTCTTATACAGGATTTCCTAGACAGTTATATTATGTAGCACAGTGTAGGTGACAGTGATCAGTGATTCCTTATTATTCAGAACAACTGCAACACTCACAATGCCATACAATACCAGAGCAAACAATACCAGTACAGGGTATCAGTCTTTTATGACTAGGCACAGTGTTCATATCTGATGGACCTGTGGGAGCAATGTTTGTTAGTGCTACCTGTATGTTGCCACACAAAGTACCAGATTTCACATTACTATTATGCACTTACATCTCACTGTTACTGTACACACTCTGGTCACAGCTTGACAACATGGGGGTGTAGATGGGACATACTTGGCCTAATGCTCTCATAACATTTTGGGGAGTTGCTAGTGTGACAGGTTTGTTTTTATAGATGCTTGACAATCAGTTATATTTCCTGTCTGCTGCCTAAACATCTGGGATCACCCCACTGATTTTCCAGGGGACAGGGTGACAGGCAGCAGATATAGGCCAATATACTGGACATTCTAGACATATCTGTACAGTTGTGGGGTATGAGTCTGCATGCAGCCTACTTCCACTCCCAGGATTCAGACCATGGCTGTGTCTGCTAACACTAAACCACTGTCCATCACAGCTGTGTGTGCTATATGGATATTGCTGTATATATCTTATCTGATTTTTGTGTATAATTCTCCTGTGTTTTCACATTATGACCTTGTATTACATCACTCTTATACAGGATTTCCTAGACAGTGATATTATGTAGCAGAGTGTGGGAGACAGTGATGAGTACTACCCTATTATTCAGAGCAACTGCAGCAATAACAATGTCATACAATACCAACGTAAACAGTACCAGTACAGGGTATCATTCTTTTATTTCTGGGCACAGTGTTCATATCTGATGGACCTATGGGAGCAATGGTTGTTAGCACTACCTGAGTATTACCACACAAAGTGCCAGTTTTACATTAGTATTATACACTTGCATCTCACTCTGTTACTGTACACACTCTGGTCACAGCTTGACAACATGGGGGTGTAGATGGGACATATTTGACTTATTACTCTCATAACAGTTTGGGGAGTTGCTAGAGTTACAGGTTTGTTCTTATAGATGTGTGCCAATCAGTTGTATTTCTTGTTTGCAGCCTAAATGTCTGGGATCATCCCACTGATTTCCCAGGGGGACACAGTGACAGGCAGCAGATATGGGCCAATTTACTGGGCATTCTGGACATATCTGTACAGATGTGGGGTATGATTCTGTATGCAGACTACTACTACTCCCAGGATTTGAACCATGGCTGTGTGTGCTACAAATACAACAGATCATGTCTCAGTTGTGTGTGCTATTTGGATTTTGTTGCCCGTATTTTCACTGTTTTCTGTCTATGTCTCTGCCAGTTGTACTAGCTGACCTCTGGGGATTATACCAGTCATATACAGACATTCCTACACATTTAATTTATGTTGCACAGTGTGGGTAACAGTGCTTAATACAACAGTACTAATAAGTGATTGCAAATCTACATTACCATATGATACCAGAGTAAACACATGCAGTACAGCAGTTAGACCTTCTTTGTCAGGCTATTATGATTTTATTTACATACAACCTATATGAGACTATTCTCTGGTGTATGCAGTACTTGTCTTAAACAATACATGTTTTATACAGGCAATTGACTTACTAATGCAGTTAGATTAATTTCCTATGACAGTACATGCAAGAGTATTACTAATCTGCCTAAATTTTTAAATGCCCCCCTTTTGGGCCCCCTTTTGCCCCGGGCCCAATTTTTCCCCTGGAAAAACATAAGAGGAAAATTTACCCAAACCTTTCCCTCCACAGGCTGGAATTTTTTAAAAGGTAGTGGGGGTCTTCCCACAGGCCGGGATTTATTCCCTAAACCCCTTGGGATAAAATCCCCTTCCACCTCCATTTTTATCCCTGGAACCTGCTCCCCCTTTTGGGGGTTTTGGGGGCATTTTGAGGTGGGAAAACAGTCCCCCTTAAAATTTTGGGGAAATTAGGACTGGCCCCTGAGCAAGGGATCGCTAATGGTTTTTTCCCGGAGCCAAAGACTTTTTGGGGCCCTTTTCCTTTTGGTGAGGAATTGGGGTCCTCCAAATTCTCAGAAAGGGGCCCGAAAATACAACCCAAAGGGATTTTATTTACTTGGGTTTTGGGGTTTTAAAACAAAACCCACTTTCCGGATTGGGAATTTTGAAAAGGTGGGGAAAGGGAAATCTTTCCCAAACCCCTTTTTTAAAGGGGATTCAGGGGAAAAAGGGAACCCGGGCCCCATTCCCCAAACCTCTTCCCGTGCAATTTCCCTTTAGGAGTTGGGGGGAATTTTTTTCAATATTTTCTTTTGGGTTAATTGGATTTAATTTTCTTTTTTATTTTAAATAATTATATTTATATATTTGCATATCCAAATTTGTCACCAAAATTATGGGGCCTTTTTTTAAATAGGGTTCCAATGGGGAAACCAATTACACCACTTTGGGCTTATTGACTCCCGGCCCCCAATTTAATGTGGGTTTGAACCCTTTGAACCCCCTTTTACAATTTTTACATTTGTTTGTTTTTTTCCTAAGTGGGGTTTTGGTTTAATCAATCTTATGGACTGCCCTTTCCCCCTTAATGGTTTAAATATTTGTACCTTAAAGGATATTTCCCCGGGCAAAAAAACCCGTGGGCCTGTCTAATTTTTTTGGGTTTTTGAACCCATTTGGGTCCCAATGTTTAAAACAAATTTTAAGCCCTTTTGGGGTTTGTTAAAATTTTCCCCAAGGGGGGCCCTTGGGGAACCTTGGTTTAAATAATTAAAAGTTGCCAAAGCTTTAATTTCATTTTTCCCCAGCAAAGGGGGAAACCTGCCCCTTACTGTGTTTTTTCTTTAAACCCCCTTTCACCCGCTTTAGTGCCCCTTCACTATTGTTACCCCTTTTCCAAAAACAAGAAATATTCTAATTTCCTTTGTAATTTGGAAGCTTTTGGGAGTTACACCCCCCATTTTACCCTTCCCTTTTTACCATTCCTTTAATATACTGATTGGGGAATTATTAAAAAATGTGGAATTTTCAACATTTGGGGCCTCCCACCTCCACCTCTTGGCCCAAGAGTCCCTTTTCCCCTTTTACCCCAAAAATATGTTATTTAAATTTTGGGGGTGCCCCAAATTAAAAAAAATTTGGGGGAAAAGTGGTTTTTAATTGGGAAAAATGGGAAGTAGTTGGGCTTTTTAAAGGAATGACCCGGCTTGGATGCCCCCAATTTCCCCGCCCACTCCCCTCCCCCTGACTTTCCCCAAGGGGGTACAACCTTTTTTTTATTCCCCTTTTTTGGGGCCATTTAAGCCTGATTAACCCTTTAAAACTAAACTATGGGCAAACCCGCACCTAAGTTAAATTTTTTAAAAAAAACTTTAAATTTGGGTTTTTAACTTTTTCCCCTTGTCCTGTGGGAAAGCTTGGGGGGGCAAAAACTTTGGGGGTTATATTTTTTTTTGGATTGTTTTTATTCATTCAGGGATTATATTTAATTATTAAAATATTTAATATTAAATTAGAGCTCACCCGCGTTCATTAAATATGGGGTCCTTTGTTTAAAGGGGCTTCCATCCCAAAAATTACAAACCCCACAGGGTTAAATTTTAGTTTTCCCTAAATTTATTTAAAAAAAGGGGGTTATTTGCAAAATAAATTTTAAAAAGCTTTCAATGTTTATTTGATTTTTAAATGGGGGTTTTTTGGGGATATTAAACTTATTATGTGGATGACTTAAAGGGGTTAAAAAGTTACTATGGATATTTGGGAAGACCCTTTAAGGGTTTTTTTTTCTTTAAACAGGTTTATTTTTTTAGTATTAAAGGATTTTAAACACTTTAATGGGAAAAAGGGGCAAGGGAAAAACTTTTTGGTTTAAAAATTTTAAAATTTGTTTTTTTCTTTTAAACCCTTTTGGTTTTCCCCCCAAATTAAAGTTCTAGTGCTTTTTAAAAATCTTACCCCCCCTTCTATTTTAATTTGTGCAAATTTTAATATTGTTTTAAAATGAAAAATTTTTAAAAAAATTTAAGGCTTAAGGGGGGGTTTTAATGTAAAATTTTCACCCCTAATTTTTCCCTTATTTTTTGATTCCCGTTTTTAATATATTTTGGGCCAAAATTTTATTGTGGTTTGACCCCAAAAAAAATCACATAAATTAATTTTTTTCGTACTCCCTTTACAAATTAAGTTATTTATAGGGCAAAAAAATAGGTTTTAAAGGAGACTAAAAGGGAAATTCCCTTTTGGGGGCCGAACAAAAAAATGTTAAACAATGGTTGCCCACTAACTACCTTTTATTTTTATTAAAAATTTTTTTTTCTTTTTTTTTAAAATCATTTTCCATAAAATTTTAAGGTATAGGGAAAAAATGAAATTTTAATTTTTAAAAAGAAAAATTTTAAAAATTTTTTTTTTAATATTATTTTAATGGGGGAGGGGGGGAGATAAAATGATTTGAATTTTTTGGGTTTTTGGTTTTTATTTTACCCAAAAATTTGAGAACTCAACCAAAATGCCTTTTTAAAGGTTATGTTTTGGGTTTTTGGGGCCCGGAAAGGATTAAAATGATGTATTTTCTAAACCTTCGGAAAATTTGTGATTTAAAAGAAAATATTTTAAACCATTCATTTTTTTCCCTAGGAAAAATTTTAAAAAAGAAACATTTTTATTTATTAAACTCAATAAAAGGGGAAAACTAAAAAAAAAGTCCTTTCAAAAACATGTCCGTAAAAATTTAAACTTATGGTAAAGATTGACTTAAATTAAAAATTTAAAATGGAAATGCGGATGGTTGTAAATTTTTAAAAATTTTTTTTCAAGGAAATAAAATAGCAAAAAAATACAATGAAACACCATAATAAAAACCGAGAAAAGACCCCTTATTAAGTCTTTTTAACCAAAATTTTTCCCCCCCTTTTAAATTTTTTAGTTTTCTTAAAATAAAAAGCAAAATTTTGGGAATTTTTTTCCAAAATTTTTTTATATGAAAAACCTTATTTTTTCTAAAAAAAAGGTTAAAGTTTTTTAAAGGAAATTTAAAAAATAACCCCAAAAAAGGAACCCCTTTTAAAGTTTTTTGAATTTTGTATTTTCAAAAATCCCCATTTTTTTTGTCCAACAGGGGCCCCTGGGCCCTTAAAAAATTTTGCCAACCAAACATAAATTCCCCTTTTTTTAAGGGTTTAGGTTTTTGGTTTTTAAAATGGAAAAAGGAAAGTTTATTACGATGAAGGGGGCCCTTTGGGAAAAATCTTATTAAAAAACAAGTTATTTAAAAACCCCCTTTTGGGCCTTTCCCGGGGTTTTTAAAAAGTTTGCTTTCGGGTTGAGAAAATCCCCTCAAAGGCTGGCCAAATGGCCCTTTTTCCCCCGGAAAAAGGTCATTTCAAATTAAGGGTGAGGTAAAAGGACACTTTTTCCTAAAACTGAAGGTTTAAATTTTAATTATTTTCCCGGTTCAAAAAAAAACTTCTTTTGGTTTTCCAAAAAACTCATTTTAAGGTCATTCGAACCAAAATTTTTCCCCCCAAAAATTTTCTGATAATAGGAAATAAAAGGATTTTTCATAAATTTCCTTTTTCCTGGCAAAACCTTTTTGATGGGGCCCTGGCAAAAGTTTTTGGTAAATGGGCCAATTTGGGGGAAAGCCCCATAACCTGGGTTTTTCCAAGTTCCCCCAAAGTCAGCATTTTTATTAAGGGAAAGGGGGATCCCCTTTTTTACCAAAGGCAAAGAGGTTTCTTGGGGGTTAGGAGGATTGCTTCTAAAAGCCATTAAAATTTTGGGGAAGGCCCCTTTGGGAAAATTTCCCACCAAAAAGGAAATTTAAACCGGTTGGGCCTTAGCTTGCGCATTTAAATTTTTTCGGTACAAACCCCCAAGGTTTTGGCCCTTTTACCCAGGAAAAGGGATTTCAACATGAGGCCCAAGAAGGGCCTTTTACCACTTAAGGTTTTAAAGGTTTTGGTTCCCCATTTTCCCGGAGGTTTTGGGGTTTTATTCAAGGGGAGCCAAGGGTTGTCCCAAATTTTGATAAAATAAAAAATTTCCCCCTTTTGGGGGAAATTTTCTTTTTTTGAGGGGGGAAAAGCAAAAGGGTTTTGGCTGGGCCCAAGGGGGTGGTCAAATTCTTCCCTTTTCCCCCTGGTTTGGTTACTGTTTTAAAGGTGTTAAACCAATTTTAAAAGGGAAAAAATTTTTTCCTTTGAAAACCCAAGCCTTGTTTGGGGGAACCCTTTTGGAGGTTTCCAATTTCCCGGGTTTAAAAGGCCATTTGGGAATTTTTGTTCCCGGGGCCCCGACCCCTAGTTTTTTCTTGGGCCCCCAAAAAAATTCCCAGTGGGGGTCCCAAACCTTTGGGTAAAAGGGTTATGGTTTGGGTTCCCATTTTGGGGTGAAATGGGGGCTTTAGGGCCCTTTTTTAAATAGGGTGCCTGCTGGGGGAAAATTTTTATTTCCCCGAGTTATGTAAAAGGTTTTCAGGCCAAGGGGGTGGGGTTACCCCTTTTCCCTTTTTATGGTTTTGCCTTTTAAAGAAATAAATTTTAAAGGCCTTCTTCCCTTTTAAAAAGGGGGGGGGCAATGTTTTGGGTTTCCGGGGTTTTTTGGGAAAAAGGTAAGTTTTCCCCTGGCCTTTCAACAGGTTGGTTACTATGGGGTTTTGTGGGTGTTATTTACCAAAGAAAAAAGATTTTGGTTACTTTTAAACCCGGGAAATGGGGGAAAAGGGTTTTTTAAAAGGGGGCCTTTTGGGTGGCCAAATTTGGTTTAAAGGGTTCAGCCCGTGATTTTTTTCGGTTTCCCCCGGAGAAATTTTTCTTTTAAATTTTTGGGGGTGCTCCTTTTGGGGGGGGGCCCGGGGGAAAAATTTTTCCCTTTTAGGGGGGTTTAAATTTTTTCCTTTCCCGTGCCCCCCAGCAGGGGTTCTTTCCCTTTGGGGGGATGTTTAGCCCGTTTAAAAAGGATTTCTGGTTCCAAAAACGGGGTATGTAAAAAGGGCCCCTTTTTTGTTTTGTTTTGGCCTTTTGGGCCCGTTGCCTTAAGGTTTCCCCAACCCAAGGGACGGGGTTTTTAAAGGGGTGCTTTCCTTTTCCCGGGAAAATTTTTTCCTTTTAAAAGTTTTTTTTGCCCTGAAAAAAGGGGGTTTTTTGGGGAGATTTTTTGGGGGACTTCCCCAAAATTTGATTGTTTTTTGATTGGAAATCATTCCAAGGGAAGGGGGGGTTTTAAACCAACCCCGAAGGTGTGCTTTAAAAATTTTTTTTACCCCCATGGGGGTTAGGGGGGAAGGTCCAAAATTTTCCCCCTTTTGGGTTTTCAACCAAAGGGAAATGCATTTAATTGACAAAGGGGTTGGAAGGGAAATTTCCCCCTTTGGGGGCCCCCTTCCAAAGTTTGTGTGTTAGAATAGGTCTTCCATTCTATGGTTCAGTAGTTTAAGTCACCTAGGATCAGGGTAGTGGGTTGAATCTTGATGGAGTCAAGTAAGTCTAGATAGGTGGAGTGGGTGTCCTGAGTCATGGTTGGGGGTCTGTAGCTAGCTATGATTTGAATAGGTGTTTTGTCAACCATTAACTGCACTTGGAGTGTCTCCTGGGTGTCATACCATTTGACAATCCCGGAGGTGTGTATGTCTTTGATAAATATTGAAACTCCACCTTCTTTGGCTTTGTAGCTCTCCATTTGGGGTCTGAAAGTATGTAGGATGAGTAACCTGGTAAGGCTGGGACGCCCTCCACAGCTTTTAACCAGGTTTCAGTGACTGCACAAATGTCAGCATCCTCCAGGGCATGGAATGCTTGCAATCATTGCAGTTTCATGTTAAGACTCCTAGCATTTAGCAGCATGACCTTTAAATTTCATTCAGAAGAATGTTTCATGTTCGTAATTTTGTGTTCATGACTTTGCCTGAAAAAGGCACTATGGGGGAGGCAAGAGCCTTTGCCAGAAGCCTGAAGTCCATGGGTGACAGACAAAGGCCATCTCTGGCAAAACATCGTGGCCTGTCAATCATGCCCTCCCAAGCTGTTAGGTACTGGATCCCTTGGAATGACACCAGAAATTAAGCCAATTGTTAAAGTCAATCATTTTCTGTTTGTATTGAGGCATCATTCTGGGGGATGGTAGGATGCTGCTTAAAGCTAGGGACATACCTGCCTGGGACACATATTCAGTGAGCTCAATCATGTCCCTCTTCATATAGTCTGGAGAGGTACTTCTCAAGTCATTCACACTAACATGGACTATGACCGAGTCATAACAGTATCTGTTGTTAAGAGACTTGAGTGCGTGTGCAATATGGTGGATTCTAGCACCTGACAAGCAACTTATCATGGCTTTCTCCTTGACTAGGCTGGTGAGGGGCACATCTGTGTGTCTCATGATAGAGTCTACTATGACTAGTATGTTGGGTTTGTGTCTGGGCCTTAGGGGCTGTGAGACACAGACGTATGTACTATGTGTGATGCTTGGTGCTGTGGGTTGTGATGTGCATGTGTTTTTACTTTGGAGGTCTCTTTTGTTTAGGTATATTTTTGTTGTGCTGACAACCTTATCAGTGCCAGATATACTGGCTTGTGACTGAGACAGCAAGGCTTCTGGGTTCTTAATGTAATTGCATCTCTCAGATATTGTGTTCTTAGGTGGTAGCAGTAGAGGGTTATCTGTCTACATAAGGCACTTGCTACACTGTCTTAGGATGCCCATATAAACCAGACAAGCAGGAGAAACCACAAGAAATTTGTCTGTCCATGGTTATCAGAATCTGTGGAAGAGAGGTCATGGATAGTAGAGTGGGTACTATCTGAGGACAGCACATATAGGTGTGAGTAGGACTAACTAAAATCAGTACCGTAGCTGCAAGCAAGGACCTCACTTACACAGGAGTGCTGGTAATGGCAAAATCAACTGAGATACATCACAAAGTGTTAAAACAGCACAGCAGCAGTGAGTGACAGGCAAACAAGCACAAACCCATGCAAATGCTGGGTTTAAAGGCCACAAAAATGAAAGTAAAATTGAAACACTGGAATTCATCAATCAATCCTTGTCCCTGAGCTCTTAGTGCAACACCCTATGTCATACCACTTCCAACCAGTTCACTTGCTCCCATTAAGTGCAGGCAGGCCCCAGCCAACACAAGATGGCTTAGCAGGAAACACAGGAATCACACAAACAGATCTGGATACAGCAAAATGTATAACCAGACTATGCTAAGGATATTTAAACTCTGTTTAGGTTGCTTTAACACAGAAGAACAGATAAACACTTAAATATAACAATAGCAAACAAGAACAAACTGATTTAAACAAATTAACAAATTAACCAATAAAAAAGCTCAAAACTGAGACCTAATCCATCAGTCTTCAGTCAGACAAGTTCTAATTGTACTGTCCTGCCACTAGGGTGCAGGGGAACCCAGTCAAAAAAAAGATGGCCTGGATGAGAGCTCAAGTTATACAAACAGAACTAGATTCAGCAGGTCTGAATCTAGTCTATGCTACAGCAGATAAAGTGCACCAATTTCAGAAAGAAACATTTCAAATAAGCAGGCACAATAAGCCTTCAACCAGCAATTCCCAGCTCAGAAGGGCAGACTTTACCCTCTACTCACATAAGACTGTAGACCACAAACCTTCTTAATGTAAAATAACTGGCCTGAAGCCCAAGTGCTTAAACAAGAGCTAAGACACTTTTAGAATAACAGACATTAAGCCTTCAACCAGCAATTCCCAAGTTAGAAGGATATAAACTACCTTTCCTGCCACAAGAGTGTAGACCACAAACCTTCTTAATGCAAAACAACTGGCCTGAAGCCCAAGTGCTTAAACCAAAAGGTTAAGAATAACTGTTACAATTTAATCAGGCTACTAACAAGCATTAATAAATGCAGCAGAATAAATGCAGTTGAGTACTTTTAAAAACAAGCAGGAAAAGCAAAATAAAGTAATAAAGTAGGAACTAGTTCAGAACTTTTTTGAGTCTGACTTCTTTAACTAAGTGACTTACCAGCTAGCAATAAGCAGCATTAGAAAGGGAAAGGATTTGTTAACAAAAAGACAGTAAGACCGTTAGTCTAGTATGTCCTGCAATGGAGAAATTAATCTTTTTTTTGCCACTTTCTTATCCATATTTTCAAATTTATGTTCATATTTTCATAACTGAGAAACCTATGTGTCATAGAGGGCATATGGCATGAAACACCAATGTTGGAAACAGGACAATTCACTGTCAATGCTGGTTTATATCACACTATACTAGAAATACTGATTGTTGTTTGATAATAATTATGAAAATGAGCAATATCGAGTGACTTACAGACTGTTACATGACATTAAGCAAAACCTGAGATGCTGTTGAAGAAAACTGTCTTTGATATGTAAGGTGCACATCTGGAGAGATATCCAGTATTATTTATTTTACTAATTATACAATTAAACATATGTTTTCATATTTCTGTAAATATCTAAATAAACATGCACTTATAGAGGAATCTCTTATTGTCATGAGAAAGTTTATGTCTGGTTAACAAAAATGTTCTAACGTTACATGTCTAGACTGTACAATTTTAAGATATGAAAAATTGTTTGTGAAAGATTACAGTTATATTTCGGGGTTTGTGTGTATTATAATGTTGTTGTTTGTCTTTCCGGCTTTTCCCGGTTAGGGGTCGCCACAGCGGAACTCCTGTCTGCTAATGATTGGCAGTAGATTTTTTATGGTGCAGAGTTGCAAGCCCAATGCCCTGCCTTCAGCAAAGGCACGCCCATTCACACATGTCTTTAGGAGGCCACTCGACTGCGGGGCGGACATGCAGACTCCACACAGAAGGCACTCCAGCTGTGAATCGAACAGGAGAACCTCTTGCTGTGAGGCAACAACGCCACCGTTGTACCACTGTGGCTTTGCACATTATAATATATTACAGTATTTATGGAAAATATTATGACTGCACCGACTATCACTGTAAGTAATACTTACTGATAACATTGCTATTTGTACAGGTTTAACAGCTTTTATAGTTCACAAAACATTTACATTTGTTTATCTTATGCTTTCTAAGTTTATTTATCAGAAAATGCTATGGAATGCAATATGTGTTAGGCTGCTAGAGATGTGACATTTCACATCACAGAGGTGTTAATAAGTTAATGGGCTGCTCCTACACCTCTGAGCATCCAGGAAAAACATGAAGAAAGAAAGAAGAGTAGGAGGCATTTCAACTTGTAAAGACAAAAAGCACAGGAACAGAACAACTCAACAAATGACATGGTCAGGAAGGTCAGGAATGACAGACGTATGAGAATTTGTCTTTGTATAGAGCACCCAGGGCATTCCCATGAAGGGATGAATTGCCAATGTGTACAAAATTAAAATTAAAGAAAATGAAATTGCTGGAAAGCTTTACAAAGCATTTCATTAATGTACAAGGATGTGCAAAGATGGTTTTGTAGGCAGCAAGAATGAACACTCCCTCCTGAGATAGCTGTACTGAACTTGCCTTTATGTATGCAGCAGTGCATAGCAAAGAATTATGGGATTTTTATGGCGACACATTTTTTTTCTTCTTGTTTTACACATGAACAAATGTTGAATACAATAACCACATTTGTACATGTGTATCCATGCAGTACACATTGTGCTTAAAGTTGAGAGCATACTATGGAGTTGTAGGCATGGAATGTTGGAACTGTTTACTGACAGTGGCATATGGGTGCCTACCCAGGAATTAGACAGGGAGTGAGTTAAATCTAATAAAGCAATTCATGAAAAAGCCATGGATCCATGAAGTGGACTACAGGAGCAGGTGATGGAGGGAGAATTTACCAAGACTTTGAAGAGAACATGGCCCAGGTGAACATTATGTGGTGAAAGGTATGAATGTAAGGAAGACATACAGTTAAGTAAGTGCAAAAGGTCAATTAATAGCTTAATTTTCTCATTCAGCCATCTCACATTTGCAAAGTCGTACATAAAGAACATAAAATAGAATGCTACAGAGCACTATGAATATTCAACATGTGTTTCATTAATTAGTTAAGTTAAAAGATTGCAGAGCTATGTGTTTGGTTGTAGATCTAGGTATATATTCTGTCCTTTCTAAAAGGTAACTGTTTGGACTTTAGACATTTACACATTACTTTCCATAGTCTTTGGACTACAGACACATATACAATGCAGTCCATCCCAGCCACTTTACTTAAATTGGGGAATATATTCTGTACAATGATAATACAGAAAGAAAATCTGCTCACTTCTGGTATCCATGGCATCCTTTCTATGATATCTTATCAGCTGATATGATGGGGTTGTAATCTTAGGTACAACACCACAAAACTGTATAGCAAACTAATATGCATGAGTGCACATACAACACAATTATGAACCAGTGTCGTTTTTTACTATAGTAGACAACTTCCTTGTAGACTTTTTTATTCAACTGTATATGTCTGGAAAGAAATTACATTCTGCTGACTGGCACACACACACACACACACACACACACACACACACACACACACACACATGCACAGCCACCCACACTTATACACACACACACACACACACACACACACACACACACACACACACACACACACACACACACACACACACACACTTTGAAACAAATCTAAATAGAATGAGCTACTCAACTTTTGCCCTACCATTTCTGTTTGCTTTTCTTTCTCCTTTTGCACAGACTGTGCTTCCTATACTTGTTTTTACCTACTTTTGTACAGTATTTCTATTTAGGCATCAGTGATATGCTGACCTTGTAAAAGAGCTAACTTAACTATTTGTATTAGTCTCTGTTATATGTGTGGTAACAAATGTTCCTGCTGCTGTAAACAGTAGCCATGGTTATGAATTTCAGTTTGTTAATCTACTTTAGTTATACTTTACCTCATCCACAAAGGACTACTTTTGTACTTTTATTTGACATTTGGGGAATCTTGTTATTAGCATTTGCTTTGAAGGGTCAAGTTAATTTATTGTTATCAAAATATGGCAAATATTGTTATGTGTCTCTTCCTACATGCACAGAACAGATGAGGGGCAGCTAAGAAATGCAGAATTCAATAATTCTGCAGAGCTGTGAAGGAGGCTCCTTACAAATGTAATACAAGTGAGAAATGATTATTCAGTGTATACCTCAAGGAACTGATTTTATTATGTTTAAATTGAGCTCAGAAGCAACTAACGTGCTCTTTATTGTCACTTCATGCTTCCAATGTTATTGATCGATGAGTAATAAACTGTATCAGATATTCTTTTTAATTATATTGTGGACTGTTTGAGATCGTTGCACCCTTACATATTTTACATAACTCTCAGGTTATGAAAGTGATAGAAGCCTGCTGTCTTGCTTTCTATTAAATTTTTGATATCACTCAGGATTTCTTTCATATCTCATGTAGAGAATATTCTCAATCAAAATGAAACAGCACTCATGATACAATAAAAGAAAACTGCTATCAAACTCTTTCATATTTGAGTGACTTTTTTTCAATGTATTGAACTCACATTGTTCCATTATAAATTATATATTAATTAAAGCCTAATGCTACATTTTCATCTCAGTATATAAATTATATTATTCACAGTTGTGTTGCTTTATGCAAAGGGTGCAAAAAGGCAGTGTGTGTGTGTGTGTGTGTGTGTGTGTGTGTGTGTGTGTGTGTGTGTGTGTTGGAATGGGTGTATGTGCATATGTGTGTCTATAAATATATACCAATATCTATGGCTGCTTCTATTTGATATCTGGGTGAGTACACTAGAAAGAAGACAAAGTGTATTTAGTCAGATCCAGAAAGTAGACATCATAATAGTATTAATTGGAATGAGTTGGTAGACCTGTGCTAGAAAATAAGTAAGGAAATAGATAACCATTTGAGATAATAATAAGAAGCACATTGCCTACCCAGAAGTACCAAATAAGCCAATATATTAGGCCTTAACGGATTTGCAATGTCAGGTTTGAAAAACACCATAAAGTTCATTGGATTCCCAGGCAACTGATAGGTCAAACATTCGCATTACGTTTAGAGCCAGAGTAAAAATGACTGTCTTCTGGATTTAAAGAATGCTGCATCTCAGAAATTAAAAGACTAATTGCTGACTCTGCATATCACGTATATGTAATATAGTCAAGAAAAATTGCTGAGCATTTTATGTATGTGCTGTTCATCATTTTATGTGTGTGTGTGTGTGTGTGTGTGTGTGTGTGTGTGTGTGTGTGTGTGTGTGTGTGTGTGTGTGTGTGTGTGTGTATGACTGTGTCTCTGTGTATGTCTGTGAAAACTGCATCTTTTAAGCTTTGATGTCATATACAGTGATTCAACCAATCAAAGAATGCGCTCTGCCAGAAGAAAATCATGCTTTGCAACATTAAAATAGAGCCAATTTTCTTATTTCATATAGCCTTCTGTACTTCTGGTTTCTTTCTATGTAGATGGTTTCATATGTTTGTAGTTAAACAGATAAATTAGATCAATAGACAGATCAATCAAAAACGAGGAAACTAGAAGATAAGTAATTATGTGCATTTGTCTGTAGATGAATATGTGGATAGTTTCTTTTGCATCCTTTTCATTCCTTTTGTTAATTCTGACTCTCCATCTTTAAAATATGGTAGGTGTGTGTGGTAGGGCTTGAAGAAGGGTGGCAGCTTCCCTTACAAATGGAATTAATGACAAGATCTCTCAGTCTGTCTGGATGATTACCTGTCTGCCTGTCTATCTAGCTAAGTTTTCTGTCTTTCAGTCTGTCTGTCTAGCTATCTACCTGATTTATCTGCTTATCAAAAATCTTTTTACCTAAATAAAAGACAGTCTTTTATGTGAAGATGTAACTTAAAACTTTTTGTTATTGTAACTAATGGAGTCCTTAAACTGCAGTTGTCAGAGCATTATTCAGAATATGTATTCCCTGGAATTCATGAGCAATTGTGTAGGCTTCATGTGGTGTTTACATATTAGCTCAGTAAAGCAGCAGTGCTAACCACATATGCATGCTGCTCATCACACTAACAGGAATCCAAACACAATTTTGTGGCCACCAACAGTGTTGGCAGCCAGGAAACCATGTTACAAAGAACAAGTACACACAGTAAACAATCAGGTTTGTCCATGGGTAAACCTATTAACCATGCTCGCATGGACAGCATGAAAAGCTACATAAGGCAAATAATGCATGCTGTAAACAGGCAGGGAAAGTGTACTGAGTGTACTGTGCACATAAGTGAAATATATGAATACAAAAATAAGTAAGAGGAGATTTGAAACAGTAAGGCAAAAAAAAATATGGATTACCAGACAGGAAAAGTGTACTAAGGACAATGTTCAAATAAATCAAAGAGATTTATGCAGAAAAATGTCAAAGAGGAGGGTAAATGTTCCATGTCTCACTTAATAATTGATGTGAAGGTGCTTATGTCAGAAAGACAAGTGTGTAATAATAGAATTTTGCAAAACTTAGGTCGGAATAAATAACTGTGGTTACTGTTTTTAAGCAAAATGCAAGAAAATAGAAGCAGAATAACAAATAAAATTAATGCGTGAATAAAGAAAGGATACCTGATGATGACTGTCATATCAGCATGTCAGGCTGATGGCAATTAAATGAGTATAGTCATGGGCACACAGATGTGATTAGTCCTGTATCAATGTTTTGTGGTCCAGGACACCTTTTTTGTACATCTGCAAACACACCATTCAAGAAGTGGAGCGCACATGTACAACACAGTACCCAATGCATGTGCCAAGATAGCAGTCTCACCATTACATTGGTAGAACAAATGTGTAATTTCAGGAAATCCAATGCTACATTCATATGTGTTTGTGTAACATGTCAAGGGATAACACTGATGTGATATAATGGCTGTTGTGTGACACTGGTACATTCGTACAAAATGGATCCTGATGTTAGAATTGAACATTAAGCTGTATAACTCCTTCAAAGAACAAAACAGCTATTAATCACATTTGCCATGGTGGAAAGATTATCACAGCTGTTGAACTCCATCTGTATGAAGTCACTCAATCAGCTGTATGTTATCTGCCCATGAATTTTGTCTGCTAAAAGTTGATGAGGGAGGCCTCTGCAACTCTATACATACAAAGTATAATGGGGGATGTCTTTCATGCACTATAGTTAGGGACACAACTGCTTACAGTCACTTCATGCTGGTTTGGAACATTTGCCTAAGCATTGAGAAAAGCAACAGTACAATGGGCTCAATAAATTTGCCCTGGTATAAGTGCATTGTTAAATGTTATATACAGTAGATATAAAAAGTTTACACACCCCTGTTAAAATACCAGGTTTTGTGATATAGAAAAATAAGACCATAATAAATCATTTCAAAACTTTTCCCACCTTTAATGTGACCTATAACCTTTACAATTCAACTGAAAAAACAAATCTGTTATGGGAAAAAAAATATAAAAACAAAAAAATTTTAAATAAGCTGGTTGCATAAGGGTGCACACCTTTAAACTAATACTTTGTTGAAGGACCTTTTTATTTAATTACAGCATTCAGTCTTCTTAGGTAGGAGTCTAACAGCATGGCACATCTTGACTTGGCAATATTTGCCCACTCTTCCTTGCAAAAGTGCTCCAAGTCTGTCAGATTACGAGGTCTTCTCTTGTGCACAGCCCTCATCAGGTCACCCCACAGATTTTCTATTGTATTTAAGTCTAGTGTCTGGCTGATGTATTCCAAAACTTTCATTTTCTTCTGGTGAAGACATTCTTTTGTTGATTTGGATGTATGCTTGGGGTTATGTTCACGATGAAAGGTAAAATTCCTCTTAATCTTCAGCTTTCTAGCAAACACCTGAAGGTTTTGGGCCAAAAGTGACTGGTATTTAGAACTGTCCATAATTACTTCCACCTTGACTAAAGCCCCAATTTCAGATGAAGAAAAGCAACCCCAAAGTATAATATTGCCACCACCATCCTTCACCTTGGGGATGATGTTCTTTTGGTGATGTGAAGTGTTGTCTTTGCACCAAACATACCTTTTGAAATCGTGGCCATAAAGTTCCACCGTGGTCTCACCAGACCACGACACATTTTCCCACATGCTTTTGAGAGACTTCTTATATTGTTTTGCAAATTTTAGCTGGGCCTGGATGTTTCTCTGTGTAAGAAAAGGCTTCCGTCTTGCAATCCTACCCCACAGCCCAGACATATGGAGAATATGGGAGATTGTTTTCACATGTAGTACACAACCAGTACTTGCCAAAAATTCCTGCAGCTCCTTCAGTGTTGCTATAGGTCTCTTGGCAGCCTCCCTGACCAGTTTTCATCTTGTCTTTTCATCAATTTTGGAGGGACATCCAGTTCTTTGCAAAATCACTATCGTCCCATATTTTCTCCACTTTTTGATGACTGTCTTCACTGTATTCCTTGGTATATCCAATGCTGTGGAAATTTTTTTGTACCCTTTTCCTTACTGATACCTTTCAACAATGCAATCCCTTTGATGCTTTGTAAGCTCTCTGTGAACCATGGATTTTGCTGTAGCAGGCAACTGAGTAAATGTAAGGAACATCCTACTAGGACAACTGAACTTTATTTGAGGTTAATCAGAGTCTCTTTAATTGATAGCAGGTGTGTACCCAAGAAGACTGAATGCTGTAATTACATCAAAAGGTGCTATTTGTTTAAGGGTGTGCAAACTTATGCAACCAGCTTATTGTACTTTTTTTTATATGTTTCCCCTAACAGACTTTTTTGTTTTTCAGTTGAATTGTATGGGTTATAGGTCACATTAAAGGTGGTAAAAGTTTTGAAATGATTTATTGTGGTCTCATTTTTTTATATCACGAAAACCTGGCATTTTAACAGGGGTGTGTAAACTTTTTATATCCACTGTATGTAGTGATGTGAAAGCATTACATCATGTGCATGAATTAAGGAATATGTGCACTGCAATTACTTAGAAAGAACTTGCTGTATGTCAGACAACATTGCTTGATACTAGGTATACCCAAGCACACATGTAGCCCCTTGCTGTTATCATTGTGATGACAGAACAACAATTATGTCTGATGTGTATATAATCCTGTATTGGAACATATGCCTTATCTATGCAACAACACAAGTTATATTGTCATATGTCTTCAGTCCCAAGGAGGTGTTTCATATCAACTGTGATGTGATGACAATATATTCAAATGACAGCATCAGTCTTCAATACAGCCTTTCCAAAGAAAAGGTGGAATAAACTCTCATAGCAGTAAACAACATCTACAGCTGAACATAGCTCATGTGGATGACAGCACTGTTAACAACATATATATTGACTTTAAGCAGTGACATTGAGATTTTAACTATATAGCATCACAGGCTAATTAAGGTTTGCTGAAACACAAGAGCAACTACAGACTTATTTGATGAATGTGATATTGCACATTGCAATAGATGACATCATCATTGTTTATTACCTTCATGTTTCTGCTAAAAAGTGTTGTACAGCAGCACACTGTAGAGATTTACCTCATACATGTATTTTACAGCCTATTCTGCACAGTAAGAGAAAGAAACACACAACCACAAATGATAGTTATTCCTGTATTCAAACTCCCTATCTATATACTTAAATGACCTTCATAAAATTGTATTATATGCACATGCCATGGGAGAAATCTAAGTCCACATGAGACATACTGCATCTTTGAAAGTACGACATCAGCTGTGCCATGCAAAGGAGATGTGTGTGCAAAATTGACTTTTCCAGCTATGTGGGATTCTAAATGTAGTCAGTACTAAGAGGTTTAACATGCTGTGGCATACACACACACACAAACACACACACAGACACACACACACACACACACACACACACACACACACACACACACACACACACACACACACACACACACACAGTCAGGAGAGTCTCATTGCTGTATTTGAACTCCTCATCTATTGACTGACATAGTCTACACACAAATATAATATATGCACATGCCACAGGACAGGTCTGAATGTTGTGGTGTGATAGTGCATTATTGAAATGATGATCTCATCAGTGTGTGGCAGTCAGAGTTAAAAGGGGATGTGAGATTGCTGAAATAATCCTGCAGTGATGCAATGCACCTACATCACACATACAAAGGTGAGTGTTGGGAGATTAGAACCCCCTGCTTATCTGTTTATACAACCTCGAAGGCGCGATACTTAATGCAAGCACCACTGCCGAACTTTGACTTATATGGTATGAGAGTGCACTTTATAGAGGATAACATCAGTGTTGTGTTGTTGAGAAGATGGTGTTGGCAGAAGGGTCTAGCATTGATCTGGACACACTCTGCAGTGTAAAACCAGGCTACTATTTTAATAAGGCCAGCAGTAATTAATGTCATATTTACACAACTCAATGCACATGCACACAAGTTGACTGCCAATTGATTAGAACCCTTTACCTATCTAGCTATGCAATCTAGAGTACACAGTACTTAATGCAAGCACCATCACAGAAGTCTGACATACAGTGTGAGGCTGCACTTAATAGATGATTACATCAGCTTTGTGCTGATGAGAAGATGATGTTGGCACAAGGGTCTGACATTGATGTGGACAATACCTACAGTATACAATTAATGCCAGGCTACTAATTTAATAAGGTCAGCAGTAGTTAAAGTCATATTTACACAACTCTATGCACACACAATTTCAGTGCTGTGAGAATAGAAACCCCTCTGACTCTGACTTATGTAGAAAGCATTTAACACAGGATGAAATCAGTACAGATTAGCAGAAAAGAGGATGTTGTGAGAAGGGTCTGAAATTGATGTGCACTCATTCTAAGGTTTAAAATTAACTCCAGGCTATGACTGTTTTGAGGGTAGCAATAGTTTGGATCATATCTGGATAATACCATACCCACTTACACACACACACACACACACACACACACACACACACACACACACACACACACACACACACACACACACACACACACACACACACACACACACACACACACACACACACACAAGTTGACTACCATGAGATTATAACACTCTACCTATATAGTTAATCAATCCAGAGGATACAGTACTTAAAAGTGCCACTGCAGAAATCTGGCTTTAAAGTCTCACAGTGCAGTGTAGATATGATTAACATCTCATTCTGTGTCAGAGACAATATTATGATGTTGAAGGTTTTGTGCAAATCCATATTCATTGATATGATGGAGTAAGGTCAATAGTATGCTCAGTGATCCATACATACTGCTGACTTATGTCATGCAGCATGTACCCATCTGCCTTGTGTATATGACACACATGCACAGTTGTGAAAGAAAGGATGGACAATGAATAACTCATTAATCATCAGGTTGTGATGATGGTATGTAAGTAAAAATGAATGCTACTGATATTAGCTATGGTGTGTGCTCATGCATGGGTAATGTGGCCTATCAATAGCAAGCAATACTTAATGTTTCAATGCAGGAGGGATAAAAAGTTAAGATTTATATGTGTAAAGAGTTTATATGATGTCATTTGTAAACGTTAGTGCTGCAGTGCAGAGCCAAGTGTCCAGAATGTAATGTTCAATTTATGACAGTTCACTGCATTTCACATCAGTGCATTATACACTTATAATGTAATGAAGCTATATCATCCAGCAACAATACTTATTTATATTCAAAATCACTTCCGAAATGCAAAGCTGAGAAACATATTTGTGCAAAGGTTATCAAGGTGTTAGCGCATGCATTATGATACTTTGATGTGTTGAAAATGGGACTATGAAATACCAGTGTTTAATGGTGTTCTGTGTTACTGCACATGTCTTATTATACATCTTCGTGTTAGCTGCAAAGCTCAGTTCAAAATTAAATGTTCTATTTACCTTCCCCATTTGTACAATGTTATGCTGTGATCAAACTGAGTTCTCTGCTGAAGGAGATAGTGAAACACTACACATGGTTTGCCTTTCACAATGGAAACAGGTTTAACAATGATGTGCATCTGTCAGCACTCTGGACAGTACTTAGTGAAGAGACTCCACCTGCTACCTTAGCTTTCTCTATGGCACAAGGTGTATACTCTCTGAACTAAATAAAAAAGCAGAGTTGAAGCAGGGTTCAACTCCAGTATGCAGATGATTTTACAAACAGTGTCAGAATATGATTATCAACTTTTTACCATGACTTTAAGAATACCTAGGAATAACTATTATACATATGTTTCCTAGCAAAATTATAAAGGTAATAGCTACTAAACTGAAATGCCATTTAGCATGACATGCTACAGTTGCTCATTGCAGACATTGCACATCTGCTGAGTACTACAACTGATAAAACAGAAGTGGCTCAGAGAGATATATAAACAACTAATCACAGGAAAGATACTTATAAAAACAGGCAAAATGAGTATCATCTAATGCTGAATATGAACCGTTGTCAATAAGAAAAATTATGTCTACAGACTTGAATATATTTGTTGATCCCACCAATGAAATTCTACTTCACACATGTCAAAGTTGCACCTTTGAAAGGACAGCAATTACCTATATAGCCAATGGAAGATGTAGCTTTAACTCTTCAACAAAGCAAGGGTAGGTAGACAATGCCATAACATTACATTTACATCCATCAGCCTAATGAATAGTCAACAGTATAATGGGGTGAGAGAGAAGGAGTGAAGATATACACAGATTTAGAGACACATATGAAAGGGTGCTGTTATGGGTTGTTTATGTATATCTTAATGGTGTGTCCTCAGTAGTAATCAGCCAGTTTATCAATAAATGACTGTGGTGGTGAGAAAGCGGTAGGGCAGACAAACTTGATGGTGGCATGGTTCATAGGTGTGTACTAGGCTAATGACCACAAGGGCTTTTTTAAGCCTAGTCATGCATCCTAAATCTCTGGCAAGTGCTGGTGCCCTTGATAAGTGCAAACAGGAGCTTCAGAGATGAAACATTTACAAGCAGACATGCTTAGTCCATCTCATGGACATCTATATTTGTTTATCAGACAGCTGAAAAGTACAGCCATTAGATGGCTGCTAACAGCTTCATATGTGGCACTGACAAATCCAGAAGATATGACCTCATTACCCAGAGAAACATCAATGATCTCCATTCCAGCAGTATCCTCTGCCATATGATCACCTTCCTTATGAGATTCAACTTCTGATGCCCTCTGATAAAATAGTAAGGGAATTTCTAAATATTATGGCAAACTACCCTTAATCAGTATTAATACTGCCATATGCCTTCCATGACAATAAACTACACCTAGTAGGACTAAACTGTCAACAAAACACTAAAAGAAAATAAGAGAAAATAAGAGAAAATGAAAGACTTTCTAAAAAAGTGAAGTCTTTACATTTTCATCTTTTGTTCTCAGGCCTTGTATATATTGTACATAGTTTAACTTTATTTCTCATTTGTAATTTCATTATTTTATTATTACATTATATTACTTTCATGTTTGACTATTTATTGCCTGTTATTGGGAAATTAAAAAAATTAATAAAATTTCTTTGAAAAAAAATGAAAAAACAATAATGACTTTCATCCTGCATTCCTGGGTTTGATCAGTACTCTCCATTTAACCACTGTGTGACCATACACTAGTCAAAAAACCTGACAGTCCTCCCGGGTCACCCTTGAAAAGCAGTATTTGTACATAATGGAGTTAGCTAGTTAATAAATCTAAAATAGAAAGGAACATAAAAAGCAGTTTAAAAGTAACAATCAAAAGTTTGAGTAAGGTAACTAACTCAGTCAGTAAGGAAGCTAGAATCCCTTATGGATAAATAAGGACAAAAGGAGAATGCCAAAGGTGGGATAAAGCAACTTAATAAACAGAAGAAGAAGAAGAAGAAGAAGAAGAAGAAGAAGAAGAAAGAAATGAGCAGGAAACAATGGTAAAAACACAGGGCTGCTATGTATGAAGGAAGTTAGGAACATTTACCAAACCACTGAAAATTACAAGGGTAGGAAAAAGAAAAGGTGTATAGAGCTGGGCCTTCTGGAATAGGAATTACCTTCTTGACTAAAGCACTAGTGACCTGTGTTTGACTAATTGTAAACAGAGGATGCCTGTGGCCAGGGGCAATCTTGAGTGGTTGATAATGCTTAGTCTCAACAGTGCATAGGTAAGTACTAGGCAACTGGTCTGCAGATCATTTCAAGCCTAGCCAAAAAACCCTACTCAAAATTTCCCTCTGGCCTGAAGGACGGCAAAGCAAAACAGAAGAGGAAAGAATTTGGGGCTGACCATCCAGTTACCTAGGTTAACCTTGAAGGTAGTAAGGGTGCTATTCTCCTTGACATGTAGTGGAAGTTTGTTCCAGAGGTGAGGGATACAGTGGGATATACATCTATCATGTCAACTTACTTTATTTATCTGCTGATGAAGGTTAAAGTAAGGGTGGTTTAATAATTTGGCCTTATGTGCACAGATGTACTTGCAAATGCTTTTTTGCAACACTATTCAAAACTGGTTCATGAAAGCTTGTGGACAGATAGAATTTTAGATGTATGACGGTAAATATATCATTGAAGCATAACTTCAGATTAAGAAATAAGGTTTCATGCATCTGGACTTGAACCCTTGATGCTATGGCCAAAATAAAAAGCAATCTTAACACAAGTGATTTATCTGAACACTCCACAGAGAAAATTGCACTTTGTTGCATCTAGTAGCTAAAGAACTGTTTGAGTAACTGTTGCAAAATATTGCCTCTATCCTGCCTTTGCTCTGTAGTCTGATAGCACAGCATGTTTAAGTACAATTGCATGAGGGTAACTGGACTAGTAAGGGTGATAGCAACAACAGACTAGGTTTTGCCTTAGGACATGAAGAATCATTCACTGTCAGCACTGGTGCACAATGCCAAACCTCATGCCAAGACTGAGGACCAAAAGTAAAGGCTTTGTTATGAGCCATTTCTGGCCCTCTGTGTTGTATGTAATTCTATTTTTTGACCAGATTAAAACTGTAAAAATGAGGTTGATAGGAAAGTGGGCAAGCAGAGTTTATAGGAAGGTAGTGGGAGAGAACCAAAGCTATCCATACTTTCACAACATAAATGTAGAAGTGTAGCCAAAATTTGCTGATTTTGGACAGTCATTGGTTCATAGGTGTTTACTAGGCTAATGACCCCAAGGGCCTGTTTAAGCCTAACCATGCATCCCAAATCTCTGACAAATTCCGATACCCTTGATAAGTGCAAGCATGGGCCTGGATGATGAAGCATTTACAGGTTATCTGTGTACATTAGAGACATAGGTGCCAAACTGGGGATGAATTTCTGGTTTCCCATCCAATTGACCAAGTTGCACTTGAATTGGGTTAGGGAGGAACTCTGCTTCACATGGATAGGTAGCCTGTTCTATAGATGGGGTAGTCTCTGGGATACACACCTATCTCTCCAACAGGTCCTATTTATATCACAGGCAGGTTTTAAGTCTTTAAAATGGGTAATTCTGGTGATATTTGTTTTGTGGATATGCAGGAGGTCAATCAGAGTGGGGTCTGACAATGCCTTGTATGCCAGGCATAGATCGCCCCTCAAAATCCTGTAGGGGACAGAATACAGGGAAAGGGTCTTGAGGTGGTCAGGATAGGACATGTTACTTACACCCTGTATTCTTTTAGTGACTTAGGGACTTAGATGCCATGCCTTTGTTTATAAGTTGCACAACACAGAATGATTTCCTCACCACTGTAGACAAATGATGAACAAAGGCTAGATTACTATCTCTGTGTGGCTCTATGTCCCTGACTACTGGGTCAACTCTAAGGGGAGTGTTGTCAATATGATAGTTATCAGGGATGGATGACTTCCCAAAGGATACTATTATGTATTTCTTGGCATTTAGTTTTAGTCCATTGTGCTGACTCCAGTTGTTTGTCAGCGTCAGCCTCTCATGGAGAACATTTTCCTGTCTGATTCTAAATCCCAATAAAACAAAGCTCCTACTTTTCACCCCAATCAAAGATCCACGGCATTATCTCTCTCTCATTAAGGCTAATAATGGTACTATTATCTCACCAGATGCCCATACAAAACTGCTAGGGGTTATTATAGAAAACAATCTTAAGTTTGATGTGCACATCAACAAAACCATCAAATCCATTAACAGAAAACTGGGCTCACTTCATAGGATAAAGCCATTCCTTATCCCATAAGCTAGGACCTCCATTGCCCGCTCCCATCTACTCTCTATTCTCTACTATGGTTCCCCTTTACTTTCCAACCTAAATAAATCTGATCTCAATAAACTCTCAAGCTGTTATAATAACATAGCTAGATTTGCAACTGGTGTACCCTGTAGAACCCATCATTGTAAAAATCTAAGTTATCTCAGATGGTTAGAGCTATCCAGGCAGATTCAGTATAATAAACTCATTGTTGCTCACAAAGCACTTAACCAACCAGAAAATGCACCTGCCCTGAAAAACATCATCTATCCCCACTCCAACTCCAGATCACTCCGATCATCTAATAGACTATTATTGCAAACCATCAAATCCAACAACTCAGCTGGTGACTCCCTGTTCGCCAACTCTGCTGGCAAAATTTGGAATTCCCTTCCTGCTAACATTACCCTGGATACCACCCTATCTCAAATTAAAATAGCTCGTAAGGAGTATTTCAAGTCTCAATGGATATGTCCCTGCTCCAAGCCTGACTAAATCTTTACGCATACTGGTGTGCCTGTCTTATGTCTGTAAGTAGAACTCAAATATCTTTGTTAAGCCATTTTAGAAGATTGTTAGACTGTACAAATTTAACTGTACTATAAAATGTGGTATATTTCCATAAATTTAACTAAACTGTAAAATGTGTTATATTTGTATTATGTTATGATTACTCCTGTTCTATATGACATTGTAATGATTGTATATGTATACCTTTGGAGCTTTTTTCACTGGGCCTCCACTGAAAATGGACATGTATCCAGTCAGACTATCCCAGTCAACAAATGTAAAAAAAAAATAAAATAAATAAATAAATACATTTTTGTCAGTGTAAGATTCAGTGACAGCTCCTAATTTGCAATCATCTGCAAATGTAGCCAGCCAGAGACCACTGACATCGTTTTTTTTCTTCTGAGAAATAAATGTCAAAAAGTAGCTTTCCAAGGAATCCCTGAGGGACTCCGCTTGTGACTAGCCTCTTTAAAAGGTGGACTCCCAATTCTAACTTATGTGAGCCAGTTTACTATACAGTGGGTGATATATGGGTTTGATCCTAACCTCTGGAGTTTGTCAACAATACCCAATTATGGTATTGTGTCAAATGCCTTGGCCAGGTCAAGGTAGGCAGTGTGAACAATTTTCCCCTCATCTATTGCTTTGGTGACCTTCTCAAAGAAGTCCACCATGTTGAGTAGGCATGATCTGCCCTTGACAAAACCAAACTGGCTTAGGTCCAGTGTCTGGAGGTTTACTATATCTCTGTTGATCATCTACATGGTAATTGTTTCCATGGCTTTACATATAAGACTAGTGAGATGTATGGGTCAGTAATTTCCAGGATCTGTAGATGGCCCACCTTTGTGCAGAGGGATGACTTTTGCCGTTCTCCATTCATGAGTCATGAAGCATGTTTGGAGGCTACAGTTAAATAGTAATTCCAGTGGGGCTGATAGATCATGTTTCAGGATACTTAGAAGGCACACTGGGATATTTCTGGGCCTATTGCTGCAGTGTTCTTGGTCTTAGAAAGAGCATTAAGGAACTGTTCCCTAGTGATAGTAGGGGGGAGTTATATTTGATGATATTTCCTGAGGGAAGGTTGAGAGGAAGAGAGCAGTAAAGTTGGAGCTGAATTTATCAGCCAGGAGGTTTGTTATATCTTCTGGTTCAGTACAGGTAGCTCCATTTACAATGAGCTCTGCACACAATTGTGTATTGCCTATGAAGTTGTGGACATAGCTAAAGAATGCGTTGTAGTCGTCCTTGGCCTCAGAGTCCAAACTTACCTCAAATTTCACTTTGGTAGACTTTATTTGTCCTCTGAGTTGTTTATTTAGTTTGATGAGAGCACTTTTATCCTTCGAAGTGTTGCACCTCCTGATTTTTGCCATGATTTTCTTACTCCTGTTATATAGCCTATTGATTTTGTGATTCAACCAGGGTGGCTTATTTTCTGAGCTAGTTCTGTACTTCTTCCTGGTTGGTACAGCTGCCTCTATGCATCTATTAACATGCTTGTGCAGGGTTTCTGTGAACAGTTCTGTGTAGACAGCAGTGTTCCCAAGGTTTATGGGGGCTTGAAATTTTGCCAGCTTCTCACTTAATAGGAGGTTAGCCTTAGAATAGTTCCTGAATATTTAAGGTTTAGCTGGGGGTCCAGGTTTCATTTTTACTTCAAAGGAGACCATTTTGTGGTCTGACCTTACCAGTGAAGGCAGTAAAGTAGGGGTTGGGCGGTACTCTCCTATCTTAGTGATGACCAGATCCAGTATGGCTGCACCACTGGTTGGTGTATTGATATCTAGTCTGGGGAATTAGTGTTTTCAAAATCCAGGAATCTCTGTGCATGTACATTTGGTGTCATATAGGATTCCCAGTTAATAGTGGGATAATTAAAGTCACCCATGAATATGGTATTGGGTTGAATGGTTATTGTATCTAATAAGTTTAAATACATGGTATGGGTTTCCTGGATCATAGAGGGGGACTTATAGCTTGCAAGATATTGGTATTGGATTTTGCCTATGGTGATTTGAACATGGAGCAGCTCAAGTGCATTGTCCTATTTGACCAGCCTTGAAGTATATTTATTTTTGATGTAAATAGAGACACCTCTACTTTTAGTCCCTGCCTGTGAAGTAGCTGGTGTAAGTGTGTGGAAGGCATTATAACCTTGCACTGTTAGTGTGCTCTCTGCAGCATTAAACCATTTCTCGGTGACCGCACCGATGTCAGCATTCTCTAGTGTAAAGAGAGCTTCTAGGGAGTGGAGTTTATTGTTTAGACTCCTAGCATTGAGCAGTAATACCTTTACATTTTCTTTTTTTTTGATATGCTATGTTAGAATTACTTTCAGATTGGCATTGCCTAAAAAGGCACTATGGGGGGAAGACAATGGGGGGAATTTAATAAAGCCTACATGGTCATTTTTACCATGTAGGCATCGTGGTATGCTGCTTACACAAAAGTAAGCAGGTTTGCAATTCAGTAAACACAGCTGGGTGGTGCTTATGCACATATCAAAATGGAAGTATACTTGGCATGCAAATCACCTCATAAGCAGGAGAATTTCATGCAAATGGGGGAGGTAGAATGATACAGCAAGCATATAGTCAGCCCTGTAGACCTTGTGTCAGTGTCCGTAGTGTACATGGAAAAATTCCGTGTACAGGATTTTAGACAGACAACAGCATCTGTAAAAACATAGGTAGATGGACAGAAATGGCACTACACATGCAGTTATGAGCAAAACTATCCAACATATGTCCAAAAATATAAGGGAAATAAGTTAAAATAATTTTATTTTTTTAATGATCTGGGTATGTTTGCTCAGTGCTCTGCAGTCTGCAAAAATGCTTTTATGAAAAAAAAAAAAAAAAAAAAAAAACATTTAATAGTATGTGACAGAAACTTATTATAGGACCTTGTATGGAGTATCTAGAATGGTGGAATGGTGCTGTTGCTAATGAGGTAGGGCCTGGAACTGTGTAGTTTCCATGTTGTGTGCCCAGATCCCTATGCAAATGAGGTGGGGTTACTGAATAGCACCACCACTAGAGTACAGATTTGGGAATTTCAAGTGAAAGAATGTTAGGGGCTGCTGCTTGTCTGCTACATCTGTATGTGCTAGATGCAGAAGTCAATGCTGCTGCTGCTGCTGCTGACAATAGGACTAGAATGAGAAGGAGAAGAGTATTCAAGCCCAGGGTAACCTTCCAGCAGCTACGTGAGCTGGAGATTGTAGAGCACTACAGGGTAGACAGGGACATACTACAACAACTCACCGAGTTTTGCCACTCTCAACTCAGACCCAGAGCCAACAAAGTGGAACCCCTCCCATTGGAAACAAAGGTATGTGTAGCCCTTAGGACAATAGCTACAGGTACCTTCCAAAGACCAACTGGAGACATGATGGGGGTCTCATAGGCATCACCATATAGATACTCCGCCAGTTCCTGCGTGCCATGCTACCTCATGCCAGTGAGCACATTTATTTTCCCCTCACCCCTGAGGTGAGGGTCAGCAAAATTTAGCACTTCTACCATGTAGCACACTACCCTGAGGTACTGGGTGCCACAGATTGCACTCATGTACACATCAAGGCACCACCCAGTGAGCAGGGTAGAATCTACATCAACCGCAAGGAGTACCAGTCCATCAACTGCCAGGTCATGTGCAATGCCCAGGGCATTATCATGAATGTGTGTGCTGGCAGCTCCTGCAGTTATTACAACTCCCATATTTGGCATGAATCAAAGCTGTACTAGATGTTATGCTAGGGGGACATCCCACATGACCATTTACTTGGGATGCTGGCTATTCCCTCAAACTGTGGATGATGACACCCATCAGAAATGCATATACACCCATGGAAGAATGTCATAATGAGGCACATGCACAAACTAGGAACATCATAGAGCATGTATCTGGGCTGGTAAAGTCATGGTCCCAGTGTCTTTATTTATCTGGTGGAGTCCTGCAGTACTCTTCATCCACATGGGCACATATGTTCTACAGTATGTGGCATGCTACAAGATATGATCCTGCAGAAACAGCTGCAGAAGGATCAGCAAAAGGAAGGGATACACAGCCCCCCACCAGTATCATGGCCACCACAGCCACACTCACAAGAGGAATCAGAGGAGGAGCCCCTGATAATGTACCTGTAGGCAGGCGTAGGTGTGCCCAGTATGCCCTGCCATTGGCTAAGAGTCAACACATGACACATTCACTGACAACCTAGGGCCCTAGGGGCTGACACCTTACTCCTACTCACATACATATAGTAAACGTGTTGATGCTAGGCAACCCACACAACCTGCACCTATTCATGTATTGGTTGTGTACTGCTTGCATCACACAGAATCAGCCCTGAACTACAGGTCTCTCAGCTGCTGTATTTGTAAGGTAAGTCTCTAAGCTACACACTAATTGTAAGTATTGCTATAATATATCATATGTATGGATCTGCTGCTATTATGCAGGAAATATAGTGCACTAATAGGACAGATGTAACATCCACATGGGACTACAGATACCTAGTCCTATAGTATGTGTTCCTTAATAGTTACTAGACTTCATAGTTGGAATATTCACTACATCAGTCAAGGGAGATGATAAACAGTGGGCTCACATGATATTTGTGCCATTGCTCCCCCACTCCCAACACAGCAGTGTACCCATGCAACTGCTTTAACAGAAAGTCACCTATGGTATATCAGTAGACCAGGCAATGTCAGAGATGTAACATATATATTGCTTAGACTTCCGCGTGGTGCAGCGGTAGCATTGATGCCTCACAGCAAGAGGTTCTCCCGTTCGATTCTCGGCTTGGGTTGGGAGTGCCTTTTGTGTGGAGTCTGCATGTTCTCCTTGTGGTCGAGTGGGCGTTCGAAAGACATGCGTTGAATGGGTGTGCCTTCGTTGAAGGTTGGGCATCAGGCTGGCAACTCGACACCATAAAAAACAACTGCCAACCATTAGCAGACCAGAGTTCCGCTGTGGTGACCCCTAACCGGGAAAAGACAAACAAACACCATTGTATGTCTCTCCTCATGCAAGATAAAACATTTACATATTTATGCTGTTGATTGTGTGATGAATGACTTCTCTGTGGCTAGTGAACTGAATGGCTCAGTGGACTAGGGAAGCAAGAATGGGTGATGGTGTTGATGGTTCTAATCTGGAATTGCTCACATCTTTTGCATGTGAGGCAGTACTATGTTGGTGTTTTCACATACTGTCATACCTCTTACTACAACAAATCTGGACAAAGCCAGTAAGATTGGGGGACAAAGGGCCAAACATAAGGATAGATTTCAAATATTACCCCCATAAACCTAGAAAGTCACTGGAACTAAAGGTGTTGCATTATTATGTATGTTTTGAAGGCTATAATATCTGAAACACAAATGTTTGTAAGTAGTATAATGTAGTAATGTCAATATTCAATAAGTCACCAGAAGACTACAAATGTATGAACAGACCAAACATATGAGGCAAAACCCTGGACATTCTGTGGAAATCAGGACAGTTGAGAGGTACGCAGACTGTCAGTCCATTGGTGGTGTAATATTACCAACCGCAGTCACAGATTAAGTACAGCACACAGCTGGGGAATGCTGTGGACAGTTTGAGTGAAGTGCAGTACTGCAAAACCCAGGGTGGATGTTAATGTCTGTAACATACAAATTCTCGGACTGAAGTACAGGTAGGTGTGGACTGGAGTCATCTTATTAGTACTGACAGTCCCACTGGGCTTCCCCATACACTTAGTTAAAATTAGTGCAATCTTGCTGCCTCTTCGTCAAAATGACCTGTTATATATAACTGTCTATACATACAGACATATTAGTTTTATATGTAAAACCACGTAAAGAATTATCATGGAGATGATCAATAGAGATATAGTAAACCTCCAGACACTGGACCCAAGCCATTTTGGTTTTGTCAAGGGCAGATCATGCCTACTCAACCTGGTGGACTTCTTTGAGAAGGTCATCAAAGCAATTGAGGAGGGCAAAATCATTCACTCTGCCTACTTTGACCTGGCCAAGGCATTTGACACAATACCCCACTCAGGCATTGTTGACAAACTCCAGAGGTTAGGTACAAACCCATATGTCACCCAGTGGATAGCCAAATAGCTCACAAACAGGATCCAGAAAGTTAGAAATGGGGTGTCCACCTCTACAAAGTGGGCAGTCACAAGTGGAGTCCCTCAGGGATCAGTCCTTGAACCGTTACTTTTTAGCATTTACTTCTCAGAAGTCAAGGCCAATGTCATTGGTCTCTGGTTGACTAAATTTGCAGATGATTGCAAATTAGGAGCTGCCATTGAATCTCACATTGACACAAATGTTTTCCAGGAGGGGCTGACAGAGCCATGTACTAAAGCTAAATGCCAAGAAATGCATAATAGCATCCTTTGGGAAATCATCCATCCCTGGTAAATTTCATATTGACAACACACCCGTTAGAGATGACCCAGTAGTCAGGGACTTAGAGACACACATAGATAGTCATCTAGCCTTTGATCATCACTTGTCTACAGTGGTGAGGACATCATTCTATGTTGCTCAACTTATAAACAAAGGTATGGCATCTAAATCCAAGAAAGTCATTATTCCACTGTATTTGGCATTCATCAGACCAATCATTGAGTACAATGGCCCCTTTGTTATGTACCTACCCAGACATATCCAACAACTGGAACGTCCACAGAGGTTCTTCACTAAAAGAATACAGGGCATAAGTAAAATGTCCTATCTGGACTGCCTCAAGGCCCTATCCCTATATTCTGTCCCCTACAGGCTTTTGAAGAGGAAATCTATGCCTGACATACAGGGCATTGTCAGACCCCACTCTGATGGACCTCCTGCATATCCACAAAACAAACAGTATCAGAATTACCCATTCTAAAGACTTAAACCTTGCCTATGATATAAATAGGACCTGCTGGGGAGACAGGTATGTATCCCAGAGACTACCTGCTCTATGGAACAGGCTCCCCATCCATGTAAAGTAGAGTTCCCTCCCTAACCCAATTCAAGTGCAACCTGGACAATTAGATGGGAAACATTAAATTCATCCCTGGTTTGCCACCTATGTCTCAACTGGTAACCTGTAAATGATTCATCTCACAGGGCCATGCTTACACTTATCAAGGGTATCAGAACTTGTCAGAGATTTGGGATGCATGGTTAGGCTTAAAAAGTCCCTCATGGTCATTAGCTTAGTAAACACCTATGAACATATACATATCTGTCTGTTACTATCTGTGTCTGACATGCATAGTATATCGATTGCTATATAGCGTCAAGTAGATATGTACAGATATATGTAGCTATATCTATTCAAATGATACATACACCCCCCCTCATATATATATACAGAACACATTTGCATATCATACACACATGCAGCTACAATTATATATACATCCCTGTTATATACAAACATATGTGTGTGGATTTCTGTATTGTCTGACAAACCCTAATAATGGCGTGTAAATCTGCACTATCACATAGCCATACTATTGCTCCAAGTATCCAAGCTAAGGGTGCAACAATACAAATTCCAATCACACACAGACCCCTGTACATGCTGAATATCACCACATGGACAGATAAAGGTGAGCAGGTGCTATAATGTATAATGTTGTAAACACATGTATGGACAGGGAAACTTGTCCCTGCCCACAGGTATGCCTATGTACCTGCAAGCAGCCACATATGGTCATACTCATAACTGTACACACATAGGTAGGATAATTAAAGTTATCCCACTGCTAGGATACTAGAAACAGATAATAGTATGACACAATATCACACTGCAGGCCACAGATGCTGGTCAACACAGTCTTATTTTGTGTAATGTGCAAGTGCTGTGCCTGCAATCACACATACAACAGACTGAAATTGTGGTGTGTGTGATAAGTACTGTGATCTATAGTGTATAAGACTAGATAGGTACGGGTTATAATCTCTCTCCAGCCCACTTAGTGCATGATTTTGTGTGTGTGTGTGTGTGTGTGTGTGTGTGTGTGTGTGTGTGTGTGTGTGTGTGTGTGTGTGTGTGTGTGTGTGTGTGTGTGTGTTTATCTTCCTACAAATGATCAAACATCCCTCTAGCCTATCCACCTGCAATGGTTATGCACGTTTTGGCCCTGTAACTTGCTGCTTGCTTCCATATTGCTCTCTTATATAAGGCCTGATGATGTCAGCAACGTTAAGACAACCAGCTGATAGTGCAATATCAGATGCACACCATGGCACATGTGATAAGTACCATGATTTATAGTGTATAAGACTAGATAGATAGGGCTTTTAATCTCATTCCAGCCCACTTGGTGTGTGACTGTGCCATGTGTGCAAGTATGTGTATCTTCCTGCAAATTATTGCACATACCCTCATGGGCTAGCCACCTACAATGGTTAAGACTACCAGCTGACAGTGTGATATCAAATGCAAGCCTTAGTGCATGTGATATGTTCTATGATTTATAGTGCATAAGTCTAGATAGATAGGGTTTCCAGTCTTACTCCAGCCCACTGTGTGTGTGTGTGTGTGTGTGTGTGTGTGTGTGTGTGTGTGTGTGTGTGTGTGTGTGTGTGTGTATCTGTGTCTTCCTGTAAATGAACTCATATGCCCTCATGGGCTATCTACTTGCAATGGTTATGCACTTTTTGGCTCTGTAACTTGCTGCTGGCATCCACACTGCCCTCTTCTACAAGGCCATATAATGTCAGTCACCTTAAGACTACCAGCTGACAGTGCAATATCAGATGTATGTGCCTTGGTGTGTCCTGTACCACTGATTGAAAGTGGTGTTAACCTCAGTGTAGTCATATGTTTGTGGGAGCCTGTTAGAGAATTTTATAACATGTTATGGAACCACAGGATGCATGAATTGAACACAGAGAGTACTGTAGCCTTTGACTGTCACTGGTTGGAAAGATGTGGATGCATTCACTGTTGTACAACCAATACCGACAGTTTGGGATGTACATCCCAGACTGGCACTGGTATACTGAATGTGGCAGTCATCACAGCTATCATTGTGTGAAATGGCACCCTTGCCATGTCACTACACAGGCATATTGTACAACTGGAGCAGCCACACAGGTTCCAAGTTACACCAATACACGTTGCAGAGAACATGTCCTATGGAGTCCATGTCAGAATCGTACATGTATAGTCTGTCTCCAAAATGCTTTGGAGGGGATGTGCATGGCTCCATACATGGAGGTGTCAGTTCCCACTGTGTACCTCCCATGTATCCATGACAGGACTAACACTTGTCTCCTGTGCTACACACCAACATCAGTGTGGTATGCATAGTACATGTTGGTGAGACAGGTATGTAACACAAGCAGTACTCCCTACATGAAACAGGCCCCCCCCCATGAATTTCACACACACATCTGTTGTGACACACATCATGTGCAGGTTACACTTAGGGAAGCAAAACCCAACAATCATAACTGTTGCTGGGCAAGTGTTGGTACTGGGCATAGGATATATGTAGATGACCCATCTCCATCAAAACCCTGATGGCACTTATGAAGGCTAGCAGACCTTCTCACCGATTAGGGATGCATGACTATGCTAACCACCAACATCGTCCTTGTCAGCCTGTTATATATATATATATATATATATGAATGTATGGAGCCAAGAAGTTATAGTGCTGTACCTTGCTGATAACATATGTCCACTCTGTTGACATGCCAGTCTGTGCTGCTTTATTTCTGCTTTGTATTCATAGGTTATCCCAACAGACTCTTGTAACAGAAACATAAACTGGCCTGTGACACACCTGTCATTGTGTAACTATACAGCCAATTCAATAATATACAACATAAGGACCACATAAGGCACACAAATGTATGTGGTGTACACGTGATAAATGTCAGCATGGAGTATCTCTTCTTAACCACTACAAGTGGCATGGTGAATCAACACTGCATTACACAAGTACATGTTAAGTAATATATTCACCCTGTGTATCAGACTCACAGATTCATTTCCCTGCATCAATGTCAAGGATGACAGGGATGTGGCACAGGTATCATCACTTGTACAAGGTGTTGTGTGGGGATGCAGGAGGTTTAGGCTGGCCCAAATGGTATACAGCATGTGTGTGGGCATGTGTGTTTGGGGGAAGAGCATCCAGGATGGACTACAGAGAGGTGCTGTCTGTGTCTGTAGGTGACCTGCATTTGACAGTGGTGTGTGAGTATGCGCATGTGCACAGTCAATTTCTGTGCTAGTCCTACACATGTGAATGTTGGACAGCTTTGGACTATACATGGTAGAAGTTGACAGTTCACTGTCTCCAGCCCTGAACATGGGAACTGCCTCTGCCAGGAATTGTACTGGCACCTCCATGCTCAAGGTCAGAAGCAGTGCTAGTACCTGACTGTGACTGCTGTCTGCTGGGACCATGTCCCCCATGGGACTGCCCAGGACCACAACTTCACGGCCTGCCATATCATAGTGTAGACAGCACACTCTCCTCTGTAGTGATGGATGTACTGCCATTACAGGAGAAAGAGTGTGCACAGCCATGTGGACTCTCAGCAGATTGTGTTGTTGACCTACGACCACAGGTCTGCACTCAACTCCAACCAGATGTTCCAGCACAGACAATGTGCGGTCCAAGGGTTTCACTTCAGTATCTCAAAATACTGAAACACTGAAGTTCTAATGGCCAAGACCAGAACGCCGAAGTTTCAGTATTTTGAAATACTGAAGCGGCATTAAAAAAAATAAAAGAAATAAAAATACTGTTACTGCAGGGGGGCTTGCCCCTTGCACCCCCTCACTTAAATATACCATCCCAGTGATTGCATGATAGTGGGGACATGGCAAATCAATCATTCTGCACTTCTGCATATGGCACAAAATGGGAGATTTCCCTTTCCTCCACTATAGCGTGATCTCGGAGTTGGTATATTTAAGTAGGGGTGTGTGTGAATGCAGGGGGGCTTGCCCCCTGCATAAATATCATCTGCATTGTTTGTTTTTTTATGGAATGTTTCACTATTTCAAGGAGGAAGTATGGACAGCTATGAAGAGGATGTAGACTGGAAAGGCTGTTGGTCCAGATGACATACCAGTGGAAGCATGGAGGAAGCCTTAGGTGAAATGGCAGTGGAGTTCTTAACTAGTTTGTTTAATGAAATCTTGAAAAGTCAGAGGATGCCTGAGGAGTGGAGAAAAACCTGTTTTTAAGAATAAGGGTGATGTGTAGAGTTGTAGTAACTACAGAGGGATAAAACTAATCAGTCACAGCTTGATGTTTTGGTAAAGAGTAGTGGAAGCTAGGTTAAGAAGGGAGGTGATGATTAGCGATCAGCAGTATGGTTTTATGCTGTGAAAGAGCACTACAGATGCAATGTTTGCTCTGAGACTGTTGATGGAGAAATATAGGGAAGGTCAGAGGGAGTTGCACTGTGTCTTTGTGGACTTGGAGAAAGCATATGATAGGTTGCCTCGAGAGGAGTTGTGGTATTGCATGAGGAAGTCAGGAGTGGCAGAGAAGTATGTAAGAGTGGTACAGGATATGTATGAGGGTAGTGTGACAGTGGTGAAGTCTGCAGCGGGAGTGACAGATCCATTTCTGGTGGAGGTGGGATTACATCAAGGATCAGCTCTGAGCCCCTTTTTATTTGCAATGGTGATGGACATGTTGACAGATGAGATCAAACAGGAGGCCCATGGACTATGATGTTTGCAGATGACATTGTGATCTGTAGTGAGAGTAGGGACCAGGTTGAGGAGACCCTGGAAAGGTGGAGATATGCTCCAGAGAGGAGCGGAATGAAGGTCAGCAGGACTAAGACAGAATATGTGTGTGTGAATGAGAGGGAGGATAGAGGAATGCTGAGGATGCAGGGAGTAGAGTTGGCGAAGGTGGATGAGTTTAAGTACTTGGGATCAACAGTTCAGAGTAATGGTGAGTGTGGAAGAGAGGTGAAGAAGAGAGTACAGGCAGGGTGGAATGAGTGGAGAAGTGTGTCAGGAGTGATTTGTGACAGACAGGTACCAGTAAGAGTGAAAGGGAAGGTCTACAAGAGGGTAGTGAGACCAGCTATGTTGTATGGGTTGGAGATGATGGCAATGACAAAAAGGCAGGAGTTAGAGCTGGAAGTGGCAGAGTTAAAGATTTTAAGATTTGCACTGGGTGTGACAAGGATGGACAGGATTAGGAATCAGTATATTAGAGGGTCAGCTCAGGCTGGACGGTTTGGAGACAAAGTCAGAGAGGCAAGATTGCATTGGTTTGGACATATGCTGAGGAGGGATGATGGGTATATTGTGAAAAGGATGCTAAGGATGTAGGTGCCAGGTAAGAGAAAAAGAGGAAGGCCTAAGATAAGTTTTATGGACGCGGTGAGAGAGGACATGCAGGCGGTTGGTGTGACTGAGCAATATGCAGAGGACAGGAAGAAATGGAAACAGATGATCCACTGTGGTGACCCCCCCTAACAGGAACTTCCGAAAGAGAAGAAGATGGACCTCTTCAGTATTTCAGAATACTGAAACTTTGATGTCCTGTTCTCGGCCATTAGAACTTTTGAGTTTCAGTATTTTGAGATACTGAAGTGAAATTGGTCCAAGACAGACACCATCTCACCCACCATCTGCATTAATGAACTGATCCAGGGTCTCTCCAATGTGGTGGAGGCTGTCACAGATGTCAAACTGTGCAGCATCTATAACCCTAAGCATACACCTGGTGTTCTGTTCAGAATGTGCCTGTGCCTCCATGATGGCCCAAAACATGCCAGCTGACCCATGATTTGACACCTGCAAAAGTTGGTTGGTGGACAGCAGGCCTTCTGCAAGCACCCCTGTCAATCAGTCTGGGTGGGACCTCGCCAGCTCTCTGGCTATGGCCAGTGTCTTCACTCACTGGAGCCATATTTGCTACACTTTCCTGTTCAATGTCTCCACTCTCTGACTGTCCAATATCTTTGGCCTCCAGGGATGGGGTATGTGTGGGTATACAGACTGTGTGCGGTGACATTAGGGGCAAAAGGGTGATGTCAACCTCTGTGACAGATTCAGCACCCGACACCCCCACCTATGCCTCACTGTGGCCACCATCATCAGTATCTGAGGAGACACTAACATCAGGTTATGGAGAGGACAAACTCCAACCTCCAGCAATAAGAATGAAATAAGCAGTACATTAATACCTGCACTATTGTAGATGAAAAGCATCCAAGACTCATAACAATGAAGACCCACAACTGGATTAGCCGTCAAACAACTTCTTTCTCCACCTTTGTCCACAAAGTACTACCTCAGAACACAATGCAAATTCAACTCAGGACCTTTATAATCATCACTTGAAGTAAATTAAATCAAACATGACCAGTAATATTTACCTTTAACTTACTCAGTATGACACTATAATTGAAAAACAAGACATAAAATCCAATACAGCTCTCTTCACAATTATATGGACACACACATTTCGCTGCCTAATGTATTTGCCTTCAACCTGTTGTATTTTAAAAGTTATTTTGGATTCCTTACCTCATTTAAACCAGAAGCCTTATCTGCTCTTACCTGTAACTGCCAAAGAGTATCTGTTTGTTGAACTACACTCCTGTGATTACCCCTTCTCAAAACCTTAGGTACCTCTACCAGACTGGCATTTAAAAACATCCTATGCTGTTTACACACATAATTACATGTACATAGAGCATTATTCTGGCCCTTAACTGTTCTAGACTATAATTGTACCTTAGCATAACAAGTGTCATGCTTACCATGGGTAGGACCATGGCCTTGGGCAATACCTGATGACCTGTGAAATGTTGAGGGTGGGGTAATTTCAGTACCACTGCATGTTACAGCACATCAAAGTAATACATCTATATATCTCACATTTACAGTAGCTGCTGTGTTACTTGTTACATTGGTCCCAATCTGCATATAAGTGTATACCTGAGGTCACACCATCCCCAAAGAACAAAGACTTGATCCCCACATAAAAGTATCTACAGCCTGACTTACTGACTGCTACAGTAGTACAATGCTGATCACAGTAAACTTACCTGTGCACTCCTCAGCTGTGGAAGCTGTGGCACCCACCTCCACGATGTAAGGTGTGATAGATGCCTGGGAACTGTCACTTGTGCCTAGGTACACCAGGAATTCCTCAGTGGCAGAGAGTTGTTGTTCCACTGCAAGCCGTCCACCAGTGATAGCATGATCCCTGGCTATATCCATTGCCTGTCAACATACAGCATTAATGTATCGGTTGACCGGTATTGGATCTGCTCATATGTCTTTCCCTGCTGGCCCATGTCATTAATGTCACAGACAAAGTCTAACCACAGTGCAGCCCACTCTTCCTTATTATGTCTCCCCCTGGATAGCAGGATGTCACGATGCTGCCTTAGTCCTTGCAACATTATTTCATTCTCTGTATCTGAGAAGGGCGGGCATCATCTGTGGTATTTAATTCTTGAAAGACAACACAAGGGGAACACATTACAGGATCAGGTACATAGATGTCCGCTATGTACAGATACAGCAAGGGCAAAATGTCTGGCAATATCCACTACTTGCTCACACATGTCATTCCCCACAGTGTGACAACATAGAGTGTGTGTGGATCCAACCGAGATACATTAATAGTGAGGTATTTCTCTGTGTGCCATGAGAAATTCTGCTATATGATCATACAACCAACACTCCATTCTACAGTGATGTGTCTGCAAAGGCCAACCGCCCAATAATATGTCATAAGACCAGTGTCAGACAAATAGCAGTGTGTTATTACAACCACTATTGAAGGTACAGTCCAACAACAGCAGTATGCCACAATGACAAAATACAATGCAACCTTGGAGGATTGTTAGTCTCCTGTAGGTGTAACACAGCAGGATATCAATGACATGTCATTACCACAGGTGTAAGACAGGCTTACTGCTGTAATCCCTATTCTCTATACCTGTATCCTCCTATCTGCATCCTGTTATACACAAAAAAGAGTTACATACCTGGTGGAGTGCAGTATTTCTCTGTTGAAATCTGCTACTAGTAATGCTTCGCAAAGGCATGCTGTGTGTGAGTAAGGTCTCATACAGAATGGTTCCCCATAGCCAGCTGCCTGCCTTGAAAACATGCTCCCCATCAGCAGATGATTACCTATAAACGACTTTGTGGTTCTGAAATGCTAATAGCAGCCAACACAGCTGAGTTGCAGTATCATTAGCCAACGACATGCAACCACTGTGCAATACATAATGACTTTATGTAGACTTGAGCCCCTTTCTTAGCTGTTGAGATGGACACTACTGGGGTGAGGAGACTACATCATCACAGAGGGTAGGGCTATAGCAGAAAACTTTACATAGAGAAGTGTGTGCCACAGGCTGCAGCAGCTACTGCTGCAGGTAGTAGACATAGGCAGAGAGTGTGAACACTTTGGAGGGCAACCAGCTGTAGGTGTATTTGTGTCAGCTGTGTCAGCCTTGTTGTAGAGGCAGTGTCAGGGTGAGGGTACTCTTTACACTCCAATTAAGGCATGTGTTTAAGGTAAGTATGTTAGGCAACTGTGTCAATAACAGAGAACTAGGCAACATACAATACTGCTATACGGATATGTGAAGTGTGTCCCTACCTGCAGGCCTGAGACTTCATGCATGGAAAAGCAGTTATTTAATTTGAAATGCTTTATGTGGCTAAAGAATGTATTAGTGATACATTAATTATTGCCCTCGCAATAATGTAATTGAAATACAGCACAACAATGGATTTGAACCCAGGACTGTGTGTGACAAAATGCACTATATGCAAGACATGTAACAGACTGAGCTACTGAGTCAAGACTACAGCAGGTGTATTTGCAAGATATATGTGTAGACATACAGGCTGTGACAAACATTTTCTACATCCATCAGTATGTGCATGGTTTTATATGTGTGTATTTCTGTACCAGAGTCCCAGATGAACATGTATTTTGCCATTATTACCTTAGCAGGTGACTTTCTACATGTTGCTGATAAAAGGGCACATGTGCCTGCTATCACAGGCCTCAGTTACATCCATTATCATGACTTTGGCTGTCTAGTGGTGTACTACTGCACCAAAATCCAAGGTACAGTCCCATTTTTTCTGCTGAAACACACCTAATGACTGTAACCGGCAATTATTATGTTTTGTTTAAACCAGCTGTTTTAAGTAAGAGTTGCGTGGTGTGGTAGCTTAATGAAGCCTCCTCCAGGTGCAATGCACTCATGTTCAAAACATGGCAGAGGTGTTTATTTTGTACATGTGACTTACAATGTTACAAGAACATATACTCATTATAGCTGTATTTAGCTGAGCTTAGCATAGCCGAATGACATGCTCCATGCTAAAAATATATAAAGGAAAGAAAAAAGTGGGAAATAGGAAAGTGGTGACATGGGGACTAGCAGGGGGAAAAACATATTGAAAGGTAGGGAGGGATGTGCAGGAAGGGTGTAGTAAAAAAACATAGCTATCCATTTCTTGTATAGCAACGACTGTTCACTTTGACAGATTTGTAGATGAATTTGGTTTCTCAAACCACATAGAGAGGAGTGAGGACAACATAACTGCATTGTCAAGCCAGTTGTACCAAATTACATGTATCCATTGGAAACGTGAAAAATGGAAGGCTATGTATGGGATGATTTTTTTTTGGGGGGGGGTGCCCCCCTCCCTTTTTTTTAAGATGAGAGTGGAATGTTGGGGAAGGGACACAGGTACTTGTGGGGGAGGTAAGTTAGGTAGGTGAGGATGCATTTGCAAACAGACAAGACAGACAAGACAGCAGACAGGGGAGGTGTGTGACACATGAGGGGGGTGAACACCTTGGATAGGGAAGGTGTTGTGGAATCTGAGTCCCATGTGCCTCCAGACAGTAGCGTGACACACGTCACCACCCATGGGACTGTCAGCACTGCTCCTTCACTGTCCCAAGGATGGCTGTGCTCGAGACTGGGCACCAAGGCAACACTACCCCACCAGATCAGCCAGCATGCCTTCAATATGGTGCAGGTGTTGGTCATAGTCATGCTGGACTATCCTGAGCACCAGGACCAGTAGCTCATCCTGGGTGACTAGTCTCCCTCTGCCACCTCTCCCAGAGGGTGATTGGGCCCTGCCTCCTGGGGTGGTACTACCCGACACAGCAGATAGTGTAGGGGCAGCAGAGGGTGCACCACTGGTCTGGGTCCCAGATGTACTGGGACCCAGTGCCACGGCCGGTTGAGGCAAGGTAGGGAGGTCAGCTAGAACCAGCCTACCTTGATGTGCTGTGGTAAATGAAGTAAAGCAATATGTTATGGTTAGTAACAACCAAACTATTGTTAATAACAGAACAGAGCATCATATTTATTAATCAAAATACATATTAATATATATTTTGTGCAACACAACATTATGTAACATGATAGTATGGTAACACTTTGCCAGTGTGAAGTAAACTATAAGTCTAGCAGAACAGTTAGTTTACAAAATATGTAAATATTGAATAAACAACAATCAACCACATTTTCCAAAATATAGTTAGTTTAACAAATTATGTTAAAATTAAATCATAATAATACATTACAATATTGAATAAATTAAGATAAGGGGTGGGGAGAGAGAGAGAGAAAAACATTCCATTAGTGACATTGTAAATGATACATTTGACAACACTGATCATACATACTTCTACAGGTGTGTACTGACAGTTGTAATTACAGTGACTACAGTTCTCCTATAGCTGTTGTAGCATGTACATACCTCCCAAGCTGATAGCATGGGACAATAAAGGCCAAGCACTAACAAATGCAGGTACAGAACTACACAGAATGGTTTCACATAATGTGGACTTATAAAACTACCAGAATGTTTTGTAAATGGATTTTGTAATACATTGCATTCCAGGTAATAACTTATCTGGTAACATGCGACAGTTGGATTAGTCAGTTTTAATTACATTATAAGAAATTATGACACTTGATAGGCATGTTTGTGTACAATAATTAAACTAGACAGCCATCATGGCTTAGCTGGCAGGCCTGGGGGTATAACCCACTAGTTATGACTGCAGAGGACATCTGCAAATAATTTAACAATTAACTGTAGCAGCATAGTACAGACATGAAAGCAACACAGCCATACTGTGATTCACAGTTTTATTTCTGAATCAACAATGCTGATGAACACATTCTTGCTATTGAGTGTAACATTCTATGAGATCTAAACACAATATCTGCACATAATATGGGCTAACTTACCCATAATATTTTTGTTTTCTTGGGGAGAGAGAAATTGTGAGCATAACATGACTGGTACTGAAAATGTAGTGCTATATAGCACAGGAATCAAACCCAGGACTGTCTGTGGCAAAATGGACTATGGGCAAGGAATTTAACAGACTGAGCTACTAACTCACTACTGACTACAGGATGACTGATACTTGCCTGGAGATCACCTGTAAACATACTATGAATTGTGCGATACAAGTTACAGGACATTCCTCTAAAATTCTAGTACTGTTAGAGTGATATACTATACTGCAGTGACAATAGAACACACATGAATGGTATACAACCATACTGCTTATATTACTACAGCTTTATTTCACTTTCAACAATACTGGTGAACATATCATTGTTATTGGTTTGAAATATCTGTGAAGTCCACACACAATATCTGGCTGTGGAGTGGGCTGCATGACCAATATGTCTTTATTACCTGAAGTCTGTGGAAGGCAGCATTATGTAATCAGTATTGGCATATAGACAGCCTTGAACATTTCTATGAGTTAAGCAATACAGTTTTCAGCCATTAGTATTGCATTCTACAGCTATTACGTTGTTATGCTTGACTGCAGTAACCTTACCTTACAGACTCAATTCATACAGCTATACTGCAATGGTGATGACAAGAGAATTCTGATGTACACCATTTTCCTTGCTGTTACTGGTATTGTTTCTTGTTTTTATTGAACTATAGTTGTTATTATTCATTTATTTCACTACAGCTCTAATTCCACATTTATTGCACTGCAGACTATATTGTATGCGTTTTATTGCAATTAATGCTTTACTCTTTCTTGCTTATTGCACTACAGTTGGCATAATACAACCATACTCACCATGCTCACATCTCAACCTGGCCAGGCACCTAGCATGAGAGTCACTTTTGCACACCCTCTCAGCTGCAGCTGTTGGGAGAAAAGCACCCCATTATGCATACCAGTTTTGCAGACATTCAGATTACATATAGGTAAAACAGAGGAAACATTACTTACATATCTGTGGGGCATTTCTTGCCCATGCTTCTTGGAACCAGGTGTCCAAGGTTCCACTCTTTTGCCTTTTCAAGTCATCAAGGTGGTGATGACACTCTCACCTGTGTGGGGGATACAAGTAACACTGGTGAGTTCTCTGACCAGCCAGTCCCTGGCCTCCACCTTACAGTCTGATCCCTGGAAACCACCCTGCAGTGGCCTATCTTCATGATTTTTGACAAGGAGCCCAACCATGACCCAGAACTCCTAAATACCCCACCGCTGGACCCAAAAGCGCACACCTTCTCCAACATCAGCAGCAACATTGACAGGTGATTGAACTCCAAAGGATTGCGCAGAATTCCTGCCTAGTGTGCTTAATATAGGGCTGTTTTCCCACCCTTACATGTCACTGAGAAACATTCAAAAAAGAACCTTGTTGCTTAGCAGCATGAAAACCAGCCAAGCAGAGCTGAGTGGCATGCAAACGCGCACAATCGTAGTTTTACCAAAGCTGAGCTCCATGCAAACATTAGCAGCCATTACCATGTTTGCACTGTGCTTAGCAAGTTTGAACACAGTTGAGCAGAGGGCAGATAAGCCATATTTTAAAATTGTGCCCATAACGTGTGCAAGAAAAATACAGACAAGTTCTGACTTCCATGTATTCAAACCCTGGACCTACTACACATACAGCTATAACTCTACCCATTTAGGTACGTAGATATTAAGAAATATGGTATACATTTCCATATACCACTGAGCTACCTGTTAGCAGTGCTAAGCATCGTGCCATGCCAGACCGCACAAACACACTTAAACACACCAATAAATAAATAATTAATTACATCTGGTTTCTATTTTTAGATGTCTGGCAGGTGTCAACTATTTATGTATGAGCTCCATCATCTTAGCTGAGCTCCGCTCTGTGCTGCACAAATACCAAATTAAAAAAAAAATAAATAAAACATATGCAATGTCATTATATTTTTATTTATTTTTTATTTTATTTTACATTTGTTGACCGGGATAGTCCGACAGGATACATGTCCATTTTCAGTGGAGGCCCAGGGAGAAAAGCTCCAAGGGTAAGCAGATACAGCATTACATAATACCAGCATTACATATTACAAACAGACTATTTACAGAGATTACATAAGTAAGCAAGTTAAACAAGTTCCACAGGTTAGAGTTAATCCCGAGCATAAGTCAGGAGTAAATTAAATTACACAGTAAGATGGTTAACAGATTTTTGCACATTCTAGAGAGAGCTAGCCAGGCTTGATACAGTGATATAGCCAGTTAAGTGACAAATGTTGTTTGAGTCTAGTTTTAAATTGACCTAAGGTGGAAAGTAAGGTAATATCAGCTGGAAGAAAGTTCCAGGATCTACTTACAGAGTTTGCAAAGAAATAGTCAACAACTCTGTGTTATTAATTTTGCTAGTCTGAATTAGTAGTTTGTTAGAGGATCAAAGCGGTCTAGGATTGTTATAGGCGGTGATAATATTTTTAAGTGCAGGAGTATTGTCCGGATTATAGAGGATTTTATAGGCCATAATCAGTTGGTTATACTGGATTAGGCTGGGTAGTTCAAGCCACCCAAGCTTGTTTAGATTGATGCAATGATGTGCCCTAAATGGCAGCCCAGTGGCAAACCTGGCAATGTTGTTGTAGTAAGTTCAGAGTTTGTTAAGGACAGTCTTGTTTAAATTTGAGAGTAGAGGGGATGCATGTAGAAGGGTTGAAAGAAGGTGAGAGTGAGCTATAGCAATTTTAGCTGGAGGGGTTAGGAAGGCTTTTATTCTGTAAAGTGACCCTAGTTTTTATTGATGGTTTTGATAGTTTGGTTAACATGTAGGTCGAATTTTAGATTATTATCTATGATGACACCTAATATTTTTGTAGAGGGGTCAGGGGAGATTATTGTGCCATCATTTGAATTTATGGTAAAGGTGAAAGCGGTAGACCTACGTGTTGGTGAAAATAACAGAATTTTAGTTTTTTTGGGATTTAGGATCAGACAATGCTCAGAAAGCCAGTTTTCTATTGTATTAAAGGTTGTCTGGGTAGCTGACCATAACTCTATTGGAGATGTGGCCGAGCAAATCAGTGTAGAGTCATCAGCATATTGGATACAGCTGACTTTTGGGATGACAGCGTAAAGGTCGTTAATGAAGATGGAGAACAGCAAGGGCCCTAGTATAGAGCCTTGTGGTACTCCAAGGGTGTTAGGTAGAAGGTTAAAGAGTTTGTTCTGCCAGAGGACAGCTTGCTGTCAACCATTCAGGTAGGATTGAAACCATTGAAGGGCTCTAGTATCTAGACAGAATGTTTGCAGGGTGTGGATTAAAAGTTGGTGATCAACCATATTGAATGCCTTGGAAAGATCCAAGAAGAGGGCTGAGGATATATAATTATTGTTGCAATTATGGTTTATTGTATTGGTAAAGGCTAGGAGGGATGAAGTAGTGCTGTGATGAGGATGGAAGCCATGCTGTCTGCCATAAGGTGATTCTGGATTAGGTGGTGCATGAGTTGTCTATGAATACATTTTTCCATAATCTTTGCAAGTGGAGGGAGTATAGCTATTGGCCTATAATTGGAGAATTCAGTAGAGCTGCCTCCTTTGTGAAGTGGGATTACATAGGATATTTTCCAGATGGTGGGAATTTTAGCTTCTACTATGGTTCGATTGATTAGTATTGAGACGGGGTAAGCAATCGCATCAGCTGATTTTTTAAGGAACTCGGCAGGGAGTTGATCAGCGAAAGTGTAGTGGGTTTTAATTTTTTGATCAAGGTATGGATAAGTGAAGTGGTGACTGGTTGGAAGCTGAATGTCAGTAGGTTTCTAGAGGTGCTACTTTCAGGATCAGGGGAGCTAGGAGGTAGTTGGCTAGCTAGGGTTTGAATTGTCTCAGTAAAGAATCGGTTAAAACTGTCAGAAACATCTTCAGGGGTTTTATCAATAGTAGCACCGGGGATTGGGGTTGACGTTTGTCCAGGATGTAGTACATTATTTAAACCTGCCCAAAATTTCTGAGGGTTATTTGGATTTACTGTTTGTAAATTACAGTAGTATCATTTTTTTGTCTTGTAAAATGGATTTTTTAGTTTCGTTCCTGGATTGCATGTATTTAATGTGATCTTGGGGTCTTCAGAAGAACGCCATAAAGCCCATGCTTTGTTTCTAAGGGTAATTTTGAGTTTAGACTCTTTAGAAAGCCATAGCACAGTTTTTGCCTTTGTTCTCTTTGAATGAACAGGTGCATGCAAATTAAGGATCTCAAGGAATTTGTTGTTAAAGCGTGCTACTGCTTCCTCTAAGGGGAGGTGTTTTAGAACAGACCAATTACATGAGTTTAGTTCTTGTTGGAATTTGGCAGGGTCAAAGTTTATATTGTTTCTAATCTTTCTGAGTAAGGGTTGTTGGGAATTAATGATTTTGTGCTTAATTACATATGTGAGAAGGTGATCGCTTAGGCCATCAGGGAGGGTACCAGAGGTATACAGTTGAGGGTGACTATTTATGAATACCCAGTCAAGTATGCTTTCTTTTTGGTTGGGTTTACCTATCCTGGTAGGGGTGGATATGATTTCTGTAAATGCATGCAGGTTAATATGGGTGGTTGGGGATTCAGAGGAACAGGTGCCCAGTCTATGTTAAAGTCTCCAAGTCATAGGGTTTCTTGGGAGTAGTGACATGATAGCCAGTGCAGGATATCTTCAGGTGTAGATATATTGTTACCTGGGGGTATGTACATACAGGTAATATTAATGCATTTATTTTTATTAAGTTGCAATTTGGTGTCAAGAATCTCCAAGTTATTAATCTGAGGTGGTTGCATTACATCTATGGTGACATTCAACTCAGATTAATAGAGTACAGCTACCCCACCCTCCTTCCTCGAAGCATGATCCAGCCTGTGTATGTTGTACCCAGGTGGTAACACTTCATTGTCTGTAGTGTTAGGTTTTAACCAGGTTTCAGATAAACAGAGAATCTCAGGGGAATAGACATCGAGAAGTGCATGCAATTCATGTACCTTGTTATTAATGCTTCTAATATTGAGATGACAGGTTAGGAGAGAGTTAGTTGGCCTATTAATTGTAGATTTGTAGCTTAGATTGCAAGTACAGGGGGTATGTGTATCTGAAGTGGGTGGTCCAGGGTTGGGGTGAATATCACCACCAAGTATTAGGTTAAGTCTAAACTTGGTGATGAACATCAGGAATTTGTTTATTAGTTTGTGGTAGTGTTTGCATCTAGAGCTAATGTGCCTGGGGTTGAGATGTTGATAGACTGAACAAGATGTTGGATAGGACCTGGTACTGTAAGTATGGTTGAAGTTGGGAGGATTTACATCTGGGATGATAATATGGCCTTTTGGGACCTGAAATCCCGTGAGAAACTGGTTTTCATACAAGGTAAGGAGATATGGTGCGAACAAGAGGGGTAGTAAAGAGGAGTAAATCATTATCTGTGATTCATCTAGTGAATTAAGGAACTATTTTACCTGGCGATGCAACACCAGAAGATAGAGTGGTGACGGAAAGGTACTGGAAGGGAATGGGAGAATGCCAGATGAAAGCTAATAGGTGCTATTGAAATGTAGGTAGAAGAATGGGGGTGGGAGCAATTATCCCAGATGAAAGCAGATAGGATCTAGAAAGTGGGGGAGTGGCTATAATACTATAAATTTAGAGCTACTGGGTGCGGGAGGTAATTGAGGCAGGGAGCAGAGCGAAGAGAGCCCAATCGCAGCAAGGGTGAATGTAGCGGGGCTATTGCAGTTTACAAGGTTTCTTAAGGTGTCCTAAAGCTATAAGGTAAGTATTATAGTTCTTAATGTAAGAGTCAGTTTACTTAAGTTACAGGGACAGGAGGCAAACACTCAAGTAAAAAAAGAGTCCTATGGCTGACCAAAATGGTGACCTGTTTAATTACACAGCACTGTAAGTGAAAGCATAACAAATGCTTTTTGTGTGCAACCTACTCTGCTTAAATGCTGAGAGATACTGTTTGCAGTCCTGTAGACTCTGTTTTGTAGGGAACAGTAGAGGTGAATCTGCTTAAATGCTGATAGAAACTGCAGTCCTGTAGACTCCATTTTGTAGGGAACTGTAGAGTTCAATCTGCTTAAATGCTGAGAGAAACTGTTTGCAGTCCTGTAGACTCCATTTTGTAGGAACTGTAGAGTTCAATTTACTTAAATGCTGAGAGAAACTGTTTGCAGTCCTGTAGACTCTGTTTTGTAGGGAACTATAGAGTTCAATCTGCTTAAATGCTGAGAGAAACTGTTTGTACTTATACTTTATACTTATTAATTACATCCAGTTTCTATTTTAGATGTCTGGAAGGTGTCAGTTGTCTACATTTGAGCACATCTTGGTATTGCTGGGATCCTCGCTGCGTCACACAAACATGCAATTTAAAAAAAAAATAAAAAAAAAAAATAAAACACAGACAGCAATGATTCAATATCTGTGCTCCTCAGCTCTCCCTCCACAGTGCACCATCATTAATATTCATGGTGTATTGCCAACAGTTTGTACATGGATACATTCCATGTAGATCTACATGGTGCCTACATGGAGTTTATTAAATCCTGGAAATGTTTTAGCTAAATATACACCAAGGGTAGGTGACAACAACAGCTAATGCTGTACAGCCAATTGTATCAAATATAGTGCAAGACTCATAGGTGAAGTGGAGAGTGATTTATGGGCTGTTATGTTTTTGTGGGACAAGTGCCATTTTTATTTATTTTATTGTATTTTTTATTTTCCTTTCAAAGGGAGAGGAATGTTGGGAAAGGTGCAAAGGAATGTTAGAGCTGGGTAGGAAGATTAGGTGAGGAAGTAGGTGCAGACATACAGGTAAAAGCAGACAGACAAGGATGGTGATGGACACAAAGGATTGGGGGACACCATGATTGGGAATAGGTAGGTGGCAACAGAAGCATACCCCTGTCAAGCCTCAGAACAGTGAAAATTGAATCCTCCCCTTCAGAACTGTCATCATTATATCCTGTCTCAGTTTCCTGTGTTAATGCTCAATTAGGTCTTTGCAATGTGACAATATACATTTTTGACATGGTCAATTCAGGAACCAAGGCCCTGTTCCATAATATCCTCCACCAGCCCTCTTAGCTCTTTGTGGTTGACAAAATCATCAGCTCCACTAATACTACTCCTAGAGAGTACCAGTGCACCAGCTGCTAGGACAGAGCTACTTGAGGTGTGGAGAGGCCAGGTAGGGTAGGGGCTGTGGAGGCAGTGTTGATAGTGTGGGAGTCTGAAGTGGTGGGTGTCAGTGCTGCAACCTGTGGAGGAATGGCAGGCCGATATGCAGTGGCTGGTCTACTTCTCTGTGCTGCATGTGAGGTTTTGTAAGAAATATATGACCACAGGAAATTTTTTTTAGACATACAGGATATTTACTCCACTGCTAAAAACGCATAAACAAAAATATATACAGAGAAGGAGTTGGGTGAAGACAAAAAGAAGACAGAGAATGAGATCAATGGCATATCACATAGCTATATATATTCCGACAATGAACTGTTATGATAATCTGGTCTATGCACATTTACTACATCCAGTTATGATGGGAAGGTCTTACTCTGTTGTACTATTAATCAATTACACTGCTATGATATTGCAACTGTCACTATTTATTACAGTATTGCCATACTGCATAGAAGTACAATAGTTATTAGGCTTAGTTTAAGACCTGAGGCATACATACTCTGTGCATGTATGAGGTGAGTTAACCTCTACTGGTGCACCTCACGGTTCACTGCAATGTCCTTGACAGCTGTAAAAAACAGAATAAGACAGGAAGAGACATGAAAGCATTTTGAAAAAACAGTCTTGCCTGGGTATTCTATATCATTTAATACAGATAGGTCAGTATACTTATACAACTGTGGCATATCAGCAGTCTTAAACTATACCTTCCATCAGCTAAGGAGGTCCTTCTTGCACCTTGCAGGTCACTATAGCAGTGATGGTGATTCTGTACAAAAAATGAGATGCCATACACATTGGAGACAGCCTTAACTACTCAAGTCCATGTCTCAGTCTTATACTGAGACCCAGTGTAGTCTGCAGTAGCCTACGGCTGTAGAGCTTCATGAGGAGTGACACAAATATCCTGGTTTTCTCCATACCTCACCTCCATGCTCTAAATTTAGCACCATCATTTCTTGCACCAGCCATACCTGAAGGAATCAAGCAGCAACTCTAAGGATGAACTGGCACCAGACTCCAATCTCATGTTTGATGGTTAGTGTGCAAACACGCAGAACTATGCCAACTGCATTTGCACAAAGAAGCACTTGTAAGTAAGACAGAAGATACTTTATCAAACAACAATGAAGGTGTGAGACATGTGTGAAGAGTGGGTAAAGATAGATGAAGGCTGCCAGCCTAGCCAGATAGAATTTTATAGATAATTTTATCATTTGTAAATATCAATGTATGACACAGGCTTGTTGTCTTAAATGGAAAAAACTACTTTTAGATATGGAACTGAAAAAAATAAACAACAGTGCTCTCTACTGACTAAAGTAAAGCATGTTGTGACCCTTTGATCTAAAGCTGGCTGCAGCTCGTCTAGATGAAGACATTCTTTCTATTGTTTTAAGCAAGAGTTAAAATTGTTAGATTTAAACATGCAAATGTATTTTTATTGCTATGTTTCCTGACCAGCTGCAAGATAACAAAAGGAGATGTTAAGAATGTAAATGCAGTTTCTGTTAGCCTGGGAACCCAGGGAAGTGTGAAGAATGATGTAATGTGTAGCCTGGGAATCCCAGGAAAGTGTGAAGAATGATGTAATGTGAATCAGAACTGCAATTACAATTTAAACAGATAGAACCAGAGAGGATTAAGCATGTTTGTCTTGACCATCCAACTCACAGCACTGTATTGCTCATATGTAATTCATCTTAGACTTGTGTTCTCTCTTAGACATAGCTAGAAACTAGAAAGATTAGACTAAGTGTTTTTCTTGTGATGTCAGAACTGTACTACTGAATTATTGTAAGTATTTCTCTGTGATCTCTGAACTCTTGACTAGCACTGTGTAGTAAGAAGTATTGTCTTGTGTTTTTATTATTTATTATTAAATATGTCAAAACTTTCAACAGTGGCTGTTTTGTATAGAGATAATTTAAGCTCTAGTGTACATTGGATATTTGTAGTGATTATTGTACAAAGTCACTCCAATAAACCTTGACTGTTTAGTTATACTACCAATTGGATAATAATATTGCACAGTAATAATTGGACACCCTTTTAAGGGCCTTTAAGTAGCTGATAAGTATTAGCTGGGTGGTGGCAGGTGGTACTACCATATAGTCTGGGTGATAGGGGCACAGCTGGGGAACTTGTGCCAGCCTTTCCCAGGAGTGTCTGTGTGGTTGTATAAACTCTTATCTCAAAGTGTGTGTGTGTCAGCTACTTGGACAGGGACATGAAGCACTGGTTGGACAGAGATGGTGCTGGAGATTTTAGCCTACCCAGCTAGGCTGAGATCTGGACCCTATAGCTGTGCCAGTGGGGAGTCTTATTGGGGGAAATGGAGAGGAAGGGAGCGACCAGCCCCGGACTGACTGTGATCTTTGTGTGCTCTTAAGGGAAATTGCACTTTACTATGTGTATTTGTTATCCTTTCCTTCATATGAGATGCCCTCTCTGGTGTTAGTGGTGAGGATTGAGGCTCCTTGATTGCTGGGCCAGGGCATGGGCATCACATATTAATTGCTTGGCAGAGATGGGATATCCACACCACATATTAATTGGTTGGCAAATACTAATTGGCTTGTAGTGGTGTGGGTAGAGAGAATCACTGTAGCTTGTGTACAGTGAGGATTGAAGATGTTGTGTATTCTAAATCAGCCATGCAGTGAATACTGAGAGTTCAGATTACAACTGTTTTATTTCTTTTGTTAGCTTAGTTAGTCAGGGAGAGCAGGCAGCATTTCAGCAGAGGAGTATGGAAAGCTGACAAGGAGCCAGCTGAAGGAGATGTGCCAGGCTAGGGGATTGGTGCATGGAAACCTGACTAAGGCAGACCTGACTGCAGCCTTGTTTACAGGTGCATCAGAAAACAGCAACCAGGAGGACAATCAGACTGGCGGTGGAGATATAATACTCTCAGAGAATGGACGGCTCAACCTTTCTGCAGAGGACTTAGAAATCCATCTGGAGCTAAAAAGACTTGAGTTGCAGGTCAGGCATTTGGAGATAGAAGCCGAGGAAAAGGAGAGGCAGAGGAAGTATGAGAGAGGAATGCTGACTCTTTGCCAGAGGCATGGAGGTAATGGGGAATGGAGTAACTGGACCCCAGAAGTAGAAAAGGTCAGTAAATTTCTTCCACAGTTTAATGAGGTGTATAATTTTGATAGTTTCATTAATATGTTTGAGAGGGTATGCAAACAGTATGGTGTTGACCAAAGGCTCTGGGTATGGTTCCTGACCCCCTTGCTCCATGGTAAAGCTGTAACTGTATTTCTAAAATGTCTAACATTGCATGTTTTGATTATACTGCTGTGAAAAATTGTCTATTAGAGTTTTTTAATCTAACACCTGAAACATATAGGAAAAAGATTTGTGAGCATAGACGCAAGGCAGATGAAAGTGTGTGTGAATATGTTGCTGAACTGAGCACTTATTTCCATAGGTAGGTGAATGGATGCCGGTTCACCACTTTTGAAGGGCTGGCAGACCTTTTGGTAAGGAAACAAGCCCTTAGTACTTTGCCTGAGGGCATGAGGATCTGGTTAGCTGATAGACAATATGCTACTTCATATGAGTTGGGGAAAAAGGGAGACCTATATCTGGCAAGCAGGGCAGCCTTGCACAGGAAGGGGACCCCAAGTACTGCTCATGGGTCTAAAGGAACCCATGGTGGGAAGCACAGACTGCCCCAACAGAATCTGCCAGTAGCAGGGGAAGTCACTAGTCCATGTATAGGTCCAGGAGCTGGGGTTAAATGTTTTGAATGCAACCAGTGGGGCCATGTGGCATACAGATGTCCACAGAGGCAAGGTGGGGAACAAAAGTTGAGGGAGCCAGTAAGTGGGAAAGAAAAAATGCCTATAGTAGGTTGTCTTGGGACAACAGGGGTACCAAACTACCACCAGAGGCTATATCCTATTGTAGTGAATGGCAAAGAGGCCATTGCCAAGAGAGACACAGCCTCTAATATAACCATTGCAAAGCCTGCAATGGTTACAGAGGAGCACTACTTGCCGGGGCAGTCTATTCCATTCAGGGCTTTAGGAGGGAACCCATTCCAATATATTTGGATATGATTCACCTTGACTGGGAGGGTGGAAAAGGAAGCCAGTAAGTAGCTGTGTTTGAGAACATACCTGCAGGTGTCCTGATAGGGAATGATTTTGATAGTGCAGTACCCTGTGCTTGTGCAGTTACATGCAGTCAGGCTTGGAGACAGGCATGTGGGTCTGGTAATTTGGGGGAGACCTAGACAGACTGCATACTTGCAGCCAGGATTGGTGAAGTGGTTACTTCAGGGAGGGAGCTACTCTGTAGCATTGAGGCTGAATTTGAGCCACAGCTGCTTGGGGGTACTGATGGTCCCTTGGACAGAGTGACTGCAAAGGCAGAGGTGAGTAGTAGTACCCAGGCTGACAGTGAAGCACCACTGTCAGAGGATGCCAGACTTTCTGTTGAAGGGGAGCTGGGAAGGGTTACAAGGAGACAGTTGAGACAGGCTCAGCTCTCAGACCCTACATTGCAAGGCCTGAGGCAGGTAGCTGGGGAGGCACCTGATTCTCAAGGAAAGGGGGAATCTGTATACTGGGACAAAGGGTTACTATATAGAGAGTGGACCCCTGAGGGAGGGCTAGAAGATGAGAGAGTACAGCCATTGGTAGTGCCTAGAGCCTACTATCTGGCACTTCTAGCCATAGCCCATGATATTCCCTGTGCACATCATATGGGCATAAAATGTACAAAGAGGTGTATTATGCAGGACTTTTATTGGCCTGGAATTTCCAGAGATGTAACAGGGTACTGCAGGAATTGTGAGCAATGCCAAAAGGTAGGCAAGGCAGGAGACAAGATGAGAGCTCCTTTGATGCCTTTGCTTGTGATTGAGAAGCCATTTCAGACTTTTATTGGCCTGGAATTTCCAGAGATGTAACAGGGTACTGCAGGAATTGTGGGCAATGCCAAAAGGTAGGCAAGGCAGGAGACAAGATGAGAGCTCATTTGATGCCTTTGCTTGTGATTGAGGAACCATTTCAGAGGGTAACTATGGATATTGTGGGTCCTCTGAATGCTCTAAGTTCCACAGGGAAAAAGTATATCCTAGTGGTAGTGAATTATGCTACACGATACCCTGAGGCAGTGGTTTTGTCCTCCATTGAGGCAGAGAAGGTGGCAAATGCTGTGTTAGAGATTTTCAGCAGGGTAGGTTTCCCAAATAAAATACTGACTGACAGAGGTGCCATTTTTATGTCAGACCTGCTGGCTTGTCTGTGGAAATCCTGTGGGGTGAAGCACATGAAGACCACCCCCTACCATCCCCAGAGTAATGGTCTTGTTGAGAGGTTTAACTCTACAATCAAGTCCATGCTACAGGCATTTGCAGATCAGTTTAAGAGGGAGTGGGACAAATATTTGTCCCATCTGTCATTTGCTTACAGAGAGGTTCCCCAGGAATCCATAGGTTTTTCACCCTTTGAGTTGCTGTATAGGCATAGGGTGAGGGGACCTCTAGATTTAACTTGAGATGAGTGGGAAGGTGAGTGAGAGTCTCACAAGGAGTCTGTTGTGGCATATGTCCTAAACCTCAGGACAAGACTCAGGGAATTCATGGGCTTGGCCCAGGAGAACCTGGCAGAAGCCCAACAACAGAAAAAGGTGTGGCATGACAGGAATGTTTGAGCTAGAGAGAATGCTGTGGGGCAGCAGGTAATGGTTCTCATTCCTGTCAGACACAACAAACTGCAAGCAGCTTGGGAGGGACCCCACAAGGTGGTAAGAAAGGTAAGTGATGTTAACTAAATGGTAGAACTGCTAGACAGAAGGCAGGAGCACATATTGTACCATGTTAACATTATGAAACCTTACCACGATAGGGAGGCCCTTGTGCTGAGCATTTGCAGTGGATTTCAGGAGGAGTCTGAGGGAGATCTAGGGACTGATCTCCTCAGTGAGGCTCAGGCTGACACCTCAGTGGAAGCGGTAGCAATGTCCCAGCAGCTATCTCCTACTCAGGTTTGAGAAATCCAAGCAGGGTTGCAGGAATTTGGGGACATGTTCACTGGGAAACCAGGATGCACCCACCTGGGGCAGCACCAGGTGGATACAGGACCCCAAAGGCCTATTAGGCAGGCCCCTTATAGAGTGCCTGAGAGAGTCAAACAGACTCTGAGGGAGGAGGTACAGGAGATGTTGGAACTAGGGGTGATTCAAGAGTCCAACAATCCTTGGGCCTCCCCAGTGGTGCTGGTGCCGAAGAAGGATGGCAGCACCAGTTTCTGTGTGAACTACAGGAAATTAAATAGTCACACAGAGTAAGATGCGTACCCCATGCCTAGGACAGATGAGGCCCTAGAGCAGTTGGGCGGGGCTAAGTATCTCACAACCATTGATCTTACCAAGGGTTACTGTCAGATGCCCTTGACTCCCAGTGCTAGAGAGAAGTCAGCCTTTGTGACACCTTTTGGCTTGTATGAGTTCACAAAGATGCCCTTTGGGATGAAGAATGCCCCAGCAACTTTCCAGATGTTGGCAGATTGTATCCTAGCAGGAGCAGGAGGGTTTCCCTTCCTTACCTAGATGATATTGCCAACTACAGCCATTACTGGCCAGAGCACCTTCAGCATGTCAGGGAGGTGTTGGGCAGAGTACAGAGGGCAGGGTTGACCATTAAGCCAATCAAATGTCAGGTGGGTATGGCAGAGGTCTCCTACCTAGGATATAGAATGGGGAGTGTAAGATAAGGCCAGAACCTGCCAAAGTGGAAGCCATTCAGGCATGGCCTGCACCTGTTACAAAAAGCAGGTGAGGGCATTTTTAGGGATAGCAGGGTACTACAGAAAGTTCGTCCCCTGTTATAGTACCATAGCTGCTCCCCTCACAGACCTGACAAGGAAGAACGGGCCAGATAAGGTAGTGTGGACCCCAGCATGTGAGCAGGCTTTCTGGAAGCTTATAGAAGCTTTGGGAGAATCCCCTAGGTTAGCCAATCCAGATTAAAGCAAATAATTTGTTGTGCAGATGGATGCTTCAAATACTTAAGTAGTGTTATTTAGAGGAACTGCAATTTTATATTACATTTTATATGTATACATATGTAGTGTATGACTATTATAAGTTTATTAAATGTTATGAATTGTTTTTTTAAACTAATACTTGGTTGTAAATGTATTCTTAAGAAATTGTCTGTTTGATTGATTTATTGATTAATTGGATGGGTGGGGAGAATGCATTCTTGCTTTAAATGTGGAGTGTTTTTTATATGGAGTGTTTTACTGTCAGACTCTGAAGAAGCCAGGTTGCTGGTGAAAGCATATGCTTAGTCTGTTGTTGGTTGAATAAATCTTCGTGTTTCAGATCTTGAGTATTCATTCAGTGCACACTGTGGTTCGAATTTCATTTTATTTTCTTGGTTGAACCTTTGTTGGTTCTGGTGGACTGTTTAACAGATGGATGCTTCAAACCATTGGGTGGGGGCTGTACTTAGATTTCTTCAGAGGGAGAAGAGCACTCAGTGGTTTATCTCAGTTGTAGGCTCCAACCCAAGGAGGAATGCTATGCAGCTGTAGAAAAGGAATGTCTAGCCATAGTGTGGGCACTGCAGAAACTCCAGCCTTATCTGTATGGAAGGAAATTCACTGTTATGACAGATCACAATCCCCTAACCTGGTTAAACAGAGCCAGCCAGCATAATGTCAACTTGCTAAGGGGGAGCCTAAGGTAGCAAGCATATGATATGTCAGTGCATCACTGCAGTGGGAGTAGCAATGCCAATGCAGATGGGCTCTCAAGACAGGGAATGGGTTAGGTATACTCAGACAGGCCTGACCCTCTCAAGCAGCATTTCTCAGGGTCACTTGAAAAACTAGCTCAAGTTCCCCGGGGGGGGGGATATGTGAAGAGGGGGTAAAGATAGATCAAGGCTGCCAGCCTAGTCAGATAGACTTTTATAGATAATTCTATCATTTGTAAATATCGATGTAAGACACAAGCTTGGTGTCTTAAATGGAAAAAAAAAACTGCTGTTAGATGGGGAACTGAAAAAAATGAAACAACAGTGCTCTCTACTGACCAAAGTAAAGCATGTTGTGA
>NC_056736.1:812755434-812875434 GCF_019279795.1 Protopterus annectens | reverse complement strand
TTCTCCTTGGATGAGGTCTATCTGCAGCATCAGATGCATAGACTTGATTCTGTTGCATATGCTCATGCAATAGAGCAACAACAGCCCAATATTGCTTTTTCTTCTTTCTAAGTTTGATGGTAGCTGTATTCTGATAGGTTTTGGTGTTCACAGCAAAGGGCTACACCATCTCATGTTTACTTTATAGCTTCCTGAATGGTTGCACCATATTGAATTGGTCCATTTGCATGTAAGACAGCTACTTATGCTTTAATTTGCAGAGTATGTTGTTTACATTTGTTTGGCAGCGCTACATGACATGTAGAGTCATTTAATGAATATAAAAAGAGCGGTATCATGTGCACGTCATGCCATGACATGCACACGATAGCAGCACAGAAATAAGTTGTTCATGAATCTGGCCCATTGTATTTTTTGTTTTATCCAAAGGCTAAAAAAAAAATAGAGTATACATAATTTTAAGCCAAACTAAGGAAAGAGAAGACATTTATGAGAGGTTGTGCACCAGCTGAACAGTGACTTTGAGTATTGGGGACAGGGAGATGACTATACTGCTGATTTTTCCTGTGGCAAATGCCACCATGTATAAATCAGTGTGACACCTTACAAATGCCACTCAATCTGCCGCTACAGGCCATGTGGACTTTGGTCATAAGGTAGCACAGATGCAAGGTTAGCTGGAAACAGGCCGTCCAAAGTTAGACTATACAGACCTTTGAAGGGACAACATCAATGTGACCTGTTGGTACATGTCATGCCACCACCAGCCATGCAGACTCTAAACATGGTATGCCTTGGCTGAGTGCTTGTACATGGTAACATTACTTATCGTGAACTAGGCCAAGTCCTGGGAATACAAACCAATGCAGTGAGCACCAATAACAGTCATGTAATGACAGCATTCTACCATCACTGGAGCATGTGACTCTAAACTCCACACAGCCTACCAAATTCCATTGGTTATCATGTTCACTACTTGAAACACTATACCACAGTATAGTATTTCAGTCACCTGTCACTATGTCCCTCCACTTGAGTAAGTAATGATAACTGTGACCTTCCCAGTTCCTAACCTAACTGTGCATGGTGATGTCAGATGCACAGTGTGGCTATTACATGCACTGCCATGTATAGTCTGGGTGTGATACTTTATACATCATTTTATTCTATGTTGTCTGTGTAGTGGCCTATACTTTTGGAAAATGTATTTCTTTTTTGCCAAGGTTACATTGCATTGTGCCCACCTCTGCCTTGGTTGTGGGTCTGGTGTTGTATATCTCTCATGTCACTTTCCATTCTGCCTTTCTACTGTTGTTACAAATCATGTGGTATGGACTGCCATGGTGTTTACGTCCTGCCCCATTTATCTGTGAAATGCCAAGATGTGGGTCATTGTAAACACAGCAAACTTATTTCTGTATATGTCCAGGCTATGTTGAAATGTCACTCCTATGATATTTAAACATCAGACATGTCCCTTCAGTCGTCCAAACACCCTTTGCACAATGTTTTGTGTTCCTGCATAAATTGTGTAATAGGCCATTTACTGCATGGTCTGGGGTTGAGTACCAAATGCCATCAATGATAATTCTAGAGCAAATAAAGTATCATCTGCAACAAGCAACATATTATATGTAGCCTGCATATTAGATAAATGGTATCTGTGTTTATAAGCCTATTTATTAGGCATGTATGTGCATCTATCAGTCAGATGACCCTGTGGGAAGTACTTTAGCACAAACCATTGGTATAGGTCAGATGGATGCCAAGTGTTTGAAATATGTGAACTGTTTGATTGATGCATGGATATATTATAAATAAAATAATGCATTGTGTCTTACAACCACCTTTCAATTCCATGAAAGCTATTCTTTCCTGTTACTATGTCTCAGACAGCCTGGATGTGGTGGAGCTTTCATAGCAACATGGGTGAAATTTATGGTTTCCAGACCCTCGTGGAAATGAGCTGCCCCACAAAATTCCCGCATGGTGTTGTTTGCCTCATATGCTATTCTGGGAGACCATATACTGTCATCCCCATGTTGTAGAATAATACGAAGGTAGTGGCTTAAGATTTGTGAGTGATTCTTTCAATATCCCTAATCCTGTAGGTCATTGAAAGTTCCCTGCAGCTAAAATGATTAAATCTATGTTGTACTTACCTATTAAAAATAAAACATTCTGTAACTTGATTTACAGTGTCTGAGTGTGACATTCCTTTCTGGGTTGTGTTGAATTAAACATAATACCAAATCTTGCTACACCAATTTGTCAGTAAGAGTCATATTTTTTCTTTTTGCTTGTTATTAATGTTGACATAAAAACAGAATATGAGGATGAATTGCCAGAGATAAATTGTTTTTTATCCTATAAGATCATTCAAAGATCAAAGTAGTAACATAATAATTATCAATATTATTATTATTGCACTGCGGTGGTGGTGCTGCGGTAGCATTGTCACCTCACAGTTAGACGTTGCCCGTTCGATTCTCAGCTAGAGAGTCTTCTGTGTGGCAACATCCGTGAATGGACGTGCCTTCGTTGAAGGTTGTGCGTTAGTCCCGGCAAGCCAGCACGTAAAACTCTATTGCCAATCATTAGCGGACCAGAGTTCCGCTGTGGCAACCCTTAACTGGGAAAAGCCGAAAGACACAAACAAATTATTATTATTATTACTATTATTATTATTTTTATTATTTTAGCCCAAAGAATTCTTTAAATAGTTCTACCTATTTATAATTCTCAATATTTATACATTTTGCTGGGCAAAATAAAAACTAAATATTCAGACACATTTCCTGGTTTTTGTCAAGTAGTAGAGAATGGAAACTTTGAACTGGCAGTTTTGGAATTACAATGCATTCGCCATAGTGTTTGCAGTATTGCTTTAAGATGAAACTGCTGATTAGGAGTTATTAGTTTTGGTGTGATGATGGGCGGCCACGGTGGTGCAGTGGTTAGCATTGCCACCTCACAGCAAGAGGTTCTCCAGTTCGATCCTCGGCTGGGGTGCCTTCTGTGCGGAGTCTGCATGTCCTCCCTGTGGTCGCGTGGGTTTCCTCCGGGTGCTCCGGTTTCCTCCCACATCCCAAAGACATGCTGCAGGTGGATTGGACACTCTAAATTGGCCCTAGGTGTGCATGTGAGTGTGCCTTCGGTGGAAGGTTGGGCGCCGGGCTGGCAACTCGACACCGTAAAACTCCACTGCCATTCAATGTGCGGACAGGTGATCCGCTGTGGCGACCCCTGACCGGGATAAAGCCGAAAGAAGAAGAAGAAGTTTTGGTGTGATGATCTGTTTTCCTAAAGACAAATCTTATCAGTTATTTTTCATTGCTGGTTTACATATTCAATGTGCCTCTTAAGGATTATATTGTTACAAATGTATCGCTTCAGATAGCAATTTAATGATTACTTAACCAACATCTGGATTTGAAGGCACTTGGCCAGTATGAATTTCAGCCAAATTTTTTTTTCTTGTGATATTCTTGCCCATATATAATATAGTTATAAAAGCTTTTAATTGATTAAGAACATTTAGCAGTAAGTATCTTAGAATTGATGTTTAAAAGCAAAGATGTTATCAGAAGTCCTCCCCTACCTATAGTGTGCATCAAATATTTCATAATCTTAATCATGAACATTTTAAATGATATGTTTAGGAACTGTACATAGAGTTGCCCTCACTTCTCTTGTTATTGTGTAATTCTTTCCAACAGTCCATACCTAACAAGCCAGCATTGTTCCTTTATAATTGACTCCCCATCCTCAAAGCAGAGTCACCTGTTCCTTTACCACTGCTGCATTTTAATGTAGTAATAATCTATGAAGTTTTGACACTGCATTTATGTGATATATCTGTCCAGGAATCAGAGTATTTTTTTATGGTAACACTGGCATTTACATATAATACCAAGTGCAAATCATGAAAGTAAACCAATATACAATTCAAATAATATTTAATATGTATTATAAAAGATCTGTGCAAACAGAAAAATAAACTGTATTAGTATCATACAAAATTAGAAAAATGCCTTTATGTGAATCAAATAAGTAAAGTAGATAATCTTGTGGTAGGAAATCCAAACAATGAAAAAAAATACTTTGATATGTATTACTTTCTAACCTACTTACCACATAAGATCTCTTCCATCTAAATTTACGTAAGTGTTGCATCCAGTTACCAGGTATATTTCCTTACCATACTTGTATATAGTAAGTAAAAAAAGTAGCTTCTGATAACCTAACCCAAATGAATGGCATAACTGACAGGAACATGTGTCCTTGAGAGATGCACACATGCCAAAAAGTGTTGTTCTGCTTATTTATCAGCACTTTTCAATTTCATGACTGAATGTAAAACAGAAATGCAATACAGAAAATTCACTTACTTTAAAACTAATCCACTGTCAATATTAGCACAGTCAAAAAGTCTTGATAGTAAACAAATTACACTACTCCTAAGAAATATGAACAAAATGTTCATTTTTCTCCAACTGTTGCTAGTCAGGCTATAATTGTATTCTACCCAAGCATGCCAGATAACTTTTCTAACAATTGTCAGCTTTGCAAAGATTACAGTTAAGCTAGCCAAGTCCTTCTTAATAAAGTACCTCAGACAGTTGCATGGACCAGGACAATGGGCTGGATTCATGAAGGCTTGCACGGAGTCTAAGAGTAGAGTAAGACTCCGGCAAGCCATCATGTCCGCCCAGCGATCCAGGAACAGCCGGTAGGGGCATGCAACGGAGCTCTCCAAACTAGTCCTACAAGGACAGGGCTGGGATATGCAAATTACCTCAGTTACAGGCAAAAGCCATGCAAATGAGGTAAATCTGTGATCCAGGAAACCTGAACCTGTCCGAGTAGGAGTAGTGTTATTTGTAGAAATGTACTCAGTTGATAGCTGAGTACGGTTCTGAAAATAGCAAAACGGAGCCATGTCAGCTGTAAAAAAAGCATTCATACTCAGGAGGAAGCATGCCAATAGCCAGAAATATGGCCATTGGCAACGGGAAGTGATGCAAATAAAAAAAAAAAAAAAAGAACTTTTATTTTTCTATCCCGATTTCCGTGGTTTAACCGTAGTGCAGCGGCGCACAAATGCACTGCACCCTAAAAAGCAGAAAATTAATAATTAAGATCCATAAATGTGGATTCCATAGCTAAAATGAATTTACCATGCAAGGGAATGGCAGGCGGAAGACAACATGGCCACCGAGTAGAGGTTGCTAAGGGGGGAAGCTCAGTGTAAGAGATGTAACTAAGCATTAGTAGGCAATCCTATGCAAATGAGAGTTATGATAGTGGATCGCAAGTTTACATAGCAAATGAGCACAGTCAGTGGAGTGTAGGAGTAGGATAAGGGGAGTAACAGAATAGAAGATTGGTGACATCACAAGGGGGGTATGTATGAAAGGAGTGCAGCTCATTGGAGCAGAGTGACATGTGTCAGCTAACATTTACATAATAGTGAAAGAGGTGTGTCAACAGGTAGGCCAGGTAAAGTCAAGAAAACTAAGGTGTACGCTGTGGATAACACCAAAGGTCCTTGCTGAGCTTGCATGCGTGCATGTGCGTGCCAGTAAACCCGAGTAAGACAGTATGCATGCGTGTCAGCGTGTGTGCGCACGTGGAAGCCTGAGTAAGCATATGTAAGGCTGTGTAAACAGTTGTAAGAGTGTTTGCGCCTGTGTGCGCGCGTGTTAGCAAGAATAAGCAAGTTATAGTCTGTGTAAGCATGTGTGCGCGCATGTGAGCTGGTGTGCGCGTGTTTGCTCTTGTTTGCACGGCGCTGCACCCTGAGGAAACAGAAAGGGAAAAGGAAGCACAACAAATAGTAGGAAGTTAACCAGGGAGTATTAGCAGAGCTAGCAGGTGAAAACAATCAGAATCAGGCAATTACACAGGCAGTACACTAGCCCAGCCCAGCCCAGCACTTAAAACACAGCAAAAACCATTCCAGCATGTTTTTCTCAGACACACTGCAACACTGCAGTAAGCTAATAGAAGTGAAAACTGAAAAAGCTTTACTGAGACAAAGAAATGTTAGGGGCTGGCATTGCTGTCATAAGGCGACATATGCAACATGCTGTGGGTGGTGACAATGCAAATGCTGCTGAGCAACCCACAGTGAGGAGACGGAGAAGAGTGTACAGGCCTAGGGTAACCTACCAGAGGCTACATGAGCTGGAGATAATGGAGCACTATAGAGTGGACAGAGACCTCCTGAAGCAAATTGTTGAGCTGTGCAGGCCATGCCTCACACACAGAACCAACAGAGGGGAACCCATCCCAGTGGAAACCAAGGTATGTGTTGGCCTAAGAATATCAGCAACAGGTACCTTCCAGAGACCAACTGGTGATATGATGAGGATTTCACAGGCATCAGCATCTAGGGTACTGCACCAGTTCATGAATGCCATGGCAGCACATGTCGGTGATCATGTATATTTCCCCAACTCCCATGAGGTATTGGCCAGTAATATGCATCTCTTCCAGCAAATAGCGGAATACCCTGAGGTAGTGGGTGCAATAGACAGCACGTGCATTTGCATCAAAGCACCAGCCAGTGAGCGGGGTAGGGTCTACTATAACCGCAAGGGTTACCCCTCCATCAACTGCTAGGTCATGTGTGATGCCCAGGGCATAATAATGAATGTGTGTGCTGGCTGCCCTGGAAGCTACCATGACTCCCATATCTGGCATCTGACACAGCTGTACCAGACATTTGCCAATGGGGACATCCTTCATGGTCACCTAGTGGGGGATGCTGGATATGCACTTGAGCCGTGGCTGATGACACCCATCAGAAATGCACACACACCTGAACAGGAACGCCATAATGAGGCACATGCACAAACACGAAATGTAATCGAGCATGTGTTTGGGCTGCTCAAGTCACAATTCCGGTGCCTGGACACATCTGGTGGAGCCTTGCAGTACTCACCAACTACATGTACCCAAATAGTCATGGTATGTGCTATGCTACACAATATGATCCTGCGAAAACAGCTGCAGCAGGAGCAGCATAGGGCCGGGCATAACAGCCCCCCACCATTGCCAAGGCCATCACAGGCAGAGCTTGACTCGGAGGAAGAACAACCTGAGCCTGCCCCAGTAGGTAGAAGGAGGCATGCCCAGTATGCCTTGGCCTTGGCAAAGAGGCAATGCATAGCATATACACTGGCTCAGTAGGAACCCTGGAAATGATACCTCTCTCCAACTCGCACATATAGTAAAAGCGATGCCTAACTTGACACTACCTGTTGACAAACATGTATAGGGAGTGTAAAATGTGCATCCGACATAGGCAGCCCTGCAGCACCACCTGACGCATGATTGCTATGTGTTAAGCAATATAAAGCACTGCTAAACAGCTTCCACCACTATGTAGTATATGTAAACAAAATTGCACACACTAAGTAGCACAACTACAGGCAATGTTCAGCAATATTGTGCGCTGTCCAGCAATGTTGGGCAACATTGAGCAATGTTGTGCAAGTCTGGTCAAATGTGGGTATAGTTCATCAGAAGCAGGTTAACAAGTTCATATTTGCTTCAATTGTTTTGAAGCAGTCTGTTCTGACATGTATGAAAATATGAAGCAGTGACATTCCTCGAACCCAGGATACAGTGCACTATAGTCAGAGTACAGAACTACTAAACCATGACAGTATGTCAATGGTCAGCTTGTATGAAAAAATGTTGATAAGTCAATGCTAAGTATCTCATGGAAACTTTGCAGGCATAGCATAATCCCTGTTGAGTTAAGACACAAAGGTGAGGCCTGCAGTAATAATAGAACCTGATATTCAACACACATATAGTATAAATGTTAATATTGGTAATGTTCACACACATCAACAAATGTAGTGGACCTCAGGCAGCAACATACTGCAAGGTCACACTGGGCATGCTCACACACTTGAAACTATGAGACAAATGTCAGGCAACAAAACACTGAAAGTCTGAACTGGGCGTGCTCACACACTTAGGGCAAGTTTGAATACAGCAGTGGGCCACACATATCCCTCAGTTGCATGTGTCAACCCAGGAACCTCGCACTATTCACCAATCCACTATGTGCACACAGTGATATGACAACAGACACAATATAATATAGTGAAATCCTGTCACAATCAAACATGTTATACAGAAACCTAGGTTGTTCATAGGAAGTGGTAAAGCAAAGAAGAAACAAAACCTGCAATCAGTACCATCACTGAACAATGTGCATCCCGAACATTAGCATAGGTTCAGAGGTTGACACTAGGCTATCTGTCCTAGGGTATGTAGAAGCCTAGCCACAGTGTGTTTGTATTCTGCAACCACAGTAGATCAGTAGACTGTGCCTGTTAATAGTAGGTCACACAAGATATCTCACATATGTTCATTTCATTCTGCCTCTGTCTAGCAAGGACCCATAATATATCCCAGAGATAAACATACGATCACCCATCCACCTGTGAAGATGTCACCTGTAGGTGGTCAGCATGGGTCTGTGCATATGTGGGACTGTGATCACATTCCCGAGTGAGTGGAGCCTCTGTGATGGTAATATACCCCTCCAGCATGTCCTATTAACATCATTGCTCACAAACCTGTCCCTGGAGCATGTAGCTGTAAGGGACTTTGACATCCTCATGTAGAGCCTGTCCAGCAATGCAGTGATGGACATGGTCTCAAACAAAAGGCATAGACTGCATCCAAGTAGGCAGTAAGCAACAGAGGAGAGCTGGGTCACCATAGCCAAACTGTGCATACCATCTGTGTGAGTCCCTAGATCCACTTGGTTATGTAAATCTGTGTACATTCCACTTGCTGCAGGTGTTGGGAAAGGTACATCCAAAATGGGGCATTGTATCCAAGCATGTGCTTGATGACTATAGGGTCACAATGACCCCACCTGATCTGGATGTAAAACTGTATGGGATAAGGTTGGCTAAATAGAAGGTGTGTCCAACAACATTGGCAACGTGAATGTCAAAGGTGAGAGTACTGAGTAGTCATGTCCCCAAATCACACACACTGTACGTGATGAAACATCATTTATGTGGTAATGTGTGTGCACAATGTTACAACCAAAGGTGATGACTATGCATCTAAAGGAAGGTAGCTGTAGGCCATGGCTCTGGCACCAGTCATCCATCTCTGTGAGACCCTCTCTGAGGATGCTTGTGCCAGCTGTGGAGTCGATTATGGCACACAGTTTGCAGTCATCTGCAAACATGGTCAGCCATATCCCTCCTGCGTTAGCCAGTATGTATCAGACATATATACAGAACAAGAGAGGTCCCAGGACTGAGCCCTGTGGGATGCCACATGCAACTGGTGTATAGTCAGACATGGCACCTGCAATACTGACCATGTGTGTGCTATCCATGATCCAGTTAGCAATCCATCTTTTGACATATGTGTTGATATTGAATCTGGTGATCTAATGTATAAAGGCCAAGTGGGGTATTGTGTAGAACTGCTGTGTGAGCTCCAGGTAGGCTGTGTGGACAACCCTTTGTACATCTATGGACCTGTTAACTGTTTAAAGACATCAAACAGCTACAAGAGGCAAGATATGCCCACAACAAAACAAAATTGTGTAGGATCCAGTGTCTGTAGGCTCACAATGTGTATGTGTTCCATGATGATACACACCATAGCATAGCAGACCAGGATAGTTAGGCATATATTGGGATAATGACCAGGGTCCCTTGTGGCACCAGCACTGTGGAGCGGGTACACTGTAGCTGTACGCCATTCCATGGGTACATATCATGTAGTAACTGTGATACTGAACAGTGACATAATGTGAGTGTGAGGTTTGTCATGAATCGCATGTATGCCACAGTCTGGGACACCATCTGGTCCCACTGAAGCTGTGTTGTCTGCTATGGAGAGGACAGCACACACATGTTCATCTGTGATGTCAGGGAGGCTACACCCTGTTGTGATGGGCATGTGCACTGCAGGGTGGATGGTGGGGAAACATTCCCACTGAACCTGTTGTCCAGGATGTTTGCAATGTCAGTGGGTTCACTGTATCATTTGTAATTATGCAGTAAGTCACAGCATATGTGTGAGTTCCCACCCAGGTCCCTGACATAACTAAATAAGGCCTTGTGATTGTCCATAGTGTCTGTTGCAAGTGTCCGTTAGAAGTGGGCCTTAGATGAATCAACAAGTGATCATAGCTATACCATAGTACTGATCAAAGATGCCTTCCTGATTGTGATTGTGCTCCATAATGTAGTAGCCTCTTCCTGTCCCTCTATATCTCAGTAATGGCCGTGGTCCACTAGACAGGTGCCCTGCCATTGGAGAAGTGAGTCTTGTAGTTATCTGGGATAGCATGATCCATGCATTCCAGTAGTTGTCCATAGAATGGGCTTGCAAAGTATGAAGTGGTCTGAGGCATTATTAACACTGTCCCAGGGTCATTGAGGGATACCACCTCAATTTGTACAAGTGTGACGTTTGCTCATGAGAAGTACGGCACTGAGATCACATAGGATGTGTGTGTGTATGGGATATGTATGTCTAGTGGGATGAATGTATGTTCCAACCTTAACAATGATGGGTATACCTGTGTTGTGGAACATAGAGTCCCCATGTGGGTGATGATCATGTCCCACATGTTTTAACCCCCTGTGTGTATGTTGACCAGGTCTGCCATAGCATTTGAGTGTAACAATCCTAGCAACTGTTGTGCGAGGGTGTCAGTGCTTGAGTAGTATACACAGTTAATGTTTGTGTATATGAAGTCACACAATATAATGGTGTTTGGTGAGACCTTCACATTCCCCAGTGTTCCCAGGAATAACGAGTGTTGTACCCAGGTTAGGGAGTGTGGTCTGTAACAGTCTAAAAACTGAAATGCAGTGTTTCACACTCTCAGTTGCACATGTATGTTCCCCACTGCTTTGTGCACTGCTACCAACCTGGAGATGTGTGCATGAATGATGTATATGGATACCCCCCTATTGTTGTTGTCCGGTCCGAGTGTTGTGCCTGAAAATGATGGTATGACATAAAACCTGTTAGTGCTGCTGTGCTTGTATGAGCCTGAACCAGGTGTCTGTTACTGCACATATATCGACAGAATCCATACTGATGTGAGTCCTGAGTGCATGCATTCTGAGGGTTAGACATCAGTTGTTGAGCACCATCACTCTCCGTTTCCTGTACCCTGGAACGTCTATGGCTGTTGTTATGTCTTCTGATCCTTGATTCAAACAGCCACTATGTGTGTGTCAAGAGCCTAAGGCAGTCTGTGAAAGCCTAGGGGTGACAGGTGCATGGCGTCCATAGCGAATGTACGTAGCATGTTGAGCATGTGATCCTAGGCTGTCAGACACTGGATCCCCTGTGAATGACAACAATATGTTAGGCAACTGTTAAAAGTGATCATTTCATTTGTATACTGTGACATAGTACTTGTTGAGGGTAAGATGCTACACAAGGTCAGGGTCATACTGGCCTGGGCTACATGATCAGAGAGCTCCTGTATGTCTCTTGTCATGTAGTCCAGAGAGGAACATCTGAGGGTTTACACACCAGCATGGTCAATGATGGAGCCATATTTGTACTTGCAGTGGACTGACAGCAGTGCATGTGTCATGTGGCACATCCTGGCACCCAACACACAGCACAAAGTGACCTTCACCTTGGTCAGCCTGGCGAGTGGGATGTCAGTGTGACCGACAATTACAGTCATCTAATACAAGTGTATGAGGTGTGTTGTGTAGGCCTAAGGGCAATGACTGTGCGGCACAATGACTTTGTGAACTATGTGATATGTGTGTATGGTTGTGTGTTAGCAGCTGTTTGTGTGTCTGTTTTGAATGCCTCTGCTGCTTAGGCAGAGAATATGTAAATGCTCCAAGTATGTCTTTGTGTGACAATGTATATGATTTGCTGTTGTCATAGGTCCATGTGCGACTGTAGTTGTGGTGTGTGTGGTTACCTTCACCACCCGATAGACTGTGCCAGTCATGGTTTGGGAGAGTTCAGCCTCCTGTCTGTCTATACAGTTGCACCTCTCACATATATCTGAGTGTGTTGGTAGGAGGACAGTGTTCCCTGTATACATAAGGCAGTTGTAACAATGCATCAAAATTCCAATATGCACCAGCTGGACTGGAGAGTACACATGAAACCGACCTATGGACATGCCAGGATATAATGATGACACACACTGTCGACTGATCACATAGGACCAGTAGTGTGTCAAGTGTGTAAAAGAGTATAACAGGGGTTTAGTGTTCAGGTTTGCTGTTGCTGTGGAAAGATAATCTGCAAAGGAGTACAGACACACACATTACACCTCCTACAGCTATGTCAGAAATATTGATGTACACTCATATATGTCCTGAGTCAGGGTCAACTGTACCTGACTGACAATGTCAACATCCTGTCAGACAGGCCCATACATACATATACCCACCTCCCAGTGACAAAAGACCCTAACATCATACCGGGAGATATCACATGTAGAATGTGTAAACTGGTCCTCCCAATGCAAAATGAATCCCATCACATGGATAACATTGATTTCCCATATGTGTCATAAGTGAACAACAGTACAAACAGACACTGCAGCTGAACAGTCTGGTGAGACTCACACTCACTACAGGACCTTACACCGTTGAATGTGTTACAGCAACATGCGGCACATTTCACAAGTGTTGGTGCACAACAGACCATAGGAGCTAAAGTCCTATAAGCCTACGAAGCCGGAAATGCTAGTCCATGGAGTCCATCATGATTGCAGTCTGGAACAGAGATATTGTAAACTGACAAACACACAACCCAAACGTCTGTGGTATGTTAATGAGCACATCATGCTCCCCAAACCTGCTAGATATCTTGCAAGGCAGCCACCCAGGACATACATCACTGACAGGTGCAACACAGGTCCCACATAGACTTTGAATAGCCCTATACCAACATCACAGACATATGTTGTACCCACAAAAAACTACAATCCCTGCATGAATATGTATTGTCATATGAAGGAATGTTAATTTCTCCACAGATAGATCACACAAGCTATGAATTGTGTATTCCTGTTCAAGATGTTCACACCTACTGACCCACAAAGTTCATTCTTGGGATTGCATAACACTAAGTGCACACACATTACCATGTCCAGTCCGATGATGTCAACAACCTACAAATATAGCATGTGAATAAAAACCACACAGTGAAGCATATAGCATGTCATGTTAATGTGTAATTTACTAGTATCATAACATAGTTAGGTAGGGGTTTGAATCCTGCAATTGCTGTATGTGTGTATGTGTGTGATTGCCTTTGAGAGGGGTGTTCTTTTTGGAGACTGTGGAAACACATCAGGAGTGGTGAATACCTCTTTGCCAAGTGTGATGATGTCAGCATCCTACAAATAGAGCTTTGGAAATGAATGCTCCCAGTAAAGCAAATAGCATGTCGTGTTAATGCATATCTCACTAGGGTCATAACATAGGTAGGGATTTGAATACTGCAAATGCAGAGTGTGAATGCCTTTGAGAGGAGTGGCCTTTTCTGAGACTGTGGAAACACATTAGGAGTGGTGAATACCTCTTTGCCAAGTGTGATGATGTCAGCATCCTACAAATAGAGTTTGGAAATGAATGCTCCCAGTAAAGCAAATAGCGCGTCGTGCTACTGCATATTTTACTAGTGTCATAACATAGTTAGGTAGGGGTTTGAATTCTGCAAATGCAGAGTGTGTATGTGTGTGAATGCCTTTGAGAGGAGTGGCCTTGTTTTGAGACTGTGGAAACACATTAGGAGTGGTGAATACCTCTTTGCCAAGTGTGATGATGTCAGTATCCCACAAATACAGCAGTGGAGAGTAAAACACTCAGTAAAGCATATAGTGCATTGTGTTAATGTGTATCTTACTAGCATCATGACATAGTTAGGTAGTGGTTTGAATCCTACAAATGCCGAGTGTGAATGTGTGTGTGTGTGTGGGGAGGGGGGGGTGCAACCCTATGAAAAGAGTGGCCATTTTTGAGAATGTGAAAACACATTGAGAGAGGGGAATACCCCTTTTGCTGGTTTTATGATGTCAGTATCCCACAAAAACAGCAGTGGAAATGAAAACACCCAGTAAAGCATATGGCGCATAGTGGTAATGCATATGTGTTTAGTACCATGACATAGGTAGGTAGGGTTTTGAATCCTGCAATTGCTGAGTTTGTGTGTGTGACACTGTTGAGCAAAGTGTTGTGTGTTTTGCTACTACTACTGTATGACATATCAGTAAAACAACAGTATTTGCATTGCACACTGCTGGTATCTGTTTGTCAAATACACATATGTACATGTGACCTAAATTGGTAACTGTGTGGACAAGACATATATGTACATGTGACCTTATTCACGTCATAGGTGTGAAGCCTGCTGTCAACACAACTACATCTGTCACCATTGACATTCCTTGCTGCTGCTTCTTGGACCGTAGCTCACATATGTATGCATGTATGTGACAGGTCCAGCCACTGTAGTGAGCTGTGCCCTAGGTCATCTGTGTCACACACACACATGACAGTTGTTATACAATAGTGTGAGTGTGGGTGTATTCCTGTGGCATATGACAGACATGCCCAAACACAACACAGTCTGTCAATAATGGCCATTCATGGTAGGTATACAACAAACCCGTGTATATGCATACAGACACCTTACTACTTATGTGATACACTGAGGGACATCAGCATGGCCTTGGGGATGTGGATAGCAAACGACAGATGAAATCACATGTGGCTATCTGTACACATCGATACCCCTGCTACACGTTGTGTGCTACTACCAATGTGGTACAATCAGGATACTATGTGTAGCAAATGTGTATGAGTATGCTGTTGTTGGATCATTGCTTCACAACATGTGTTTGTCAACAGGTATGTGTCTGTATGATACCCTTATGGCAGATAGGTGTCCAATCTGGGGAATGCTTTGTAGGCCACTGTATGCATCTGCAGATGTGGATGTACATATCCCTAGTGTGTCTGCGTGTATCTAGGATGGACACATGGCAAACAGGAGTGGTCACACGAATGTGTGGTGGTCATTACCACTGGTAACTGGTATAGTACAAAACCAGAATGATTCTAATGCTGCTGTGTATCCCACAGCTATGTGTCAGTTGTCAAGACATCATGTAACGATTTGTTAAAATCAGGCTGTTGAGGTTATGTACACTACCAGAATGCTAACCAATGACCGATATCAACAGTATCACCCACAGCATAGTGTCATACCATGTCATACAGACATGTGTACCCAAGTTGTGACATATGTGTAGTGACATGCATATTGGACACCAATAGGAAATGTGAAGTATTATCACTGTGTAGTACAGGGCATGTCACCCTTTACATGTGCCCACCATGCACATACATGCAAACAGTGCACCTCCACCAAGTTCACAGATGTGCACCTTGTAATCTGTACAGCACACATCAAAGATGTTACATCCACTCAACAACACATGCTGCCAGTACCACACACATCAGCCAACTGTCACACGTGTGGACAATCCATGTTTGGTATTAACACTGGTGTATACATAACAATATTGATAATCATTGCTGGAATACATCATGCCTGCTCAGATACAGCTACAAGGATATCATTACCCATTACTGTTCACAGCATGCTAACATTGCTACACTGCTAGTAGGTCACCCTGTGCATCAGCACCGTGTTTTTCTGTCCCTGCATCAATGTCACAGATGACAGGAGGTGGCACAGTGTCATCATATGCACAGGGTGTGTGGTTGTTTTCCAGAGCCCGACAATGCCCCAGCCAATCAAAATGTATGTGTGTGTGTGTGTGTGTGTGTGTGTGTGTGTGTGTGTGTGTGTGTGTGTGTGCGCGCGTGTGTGAGGGACAACAGTACGGGTCAGTGTTAATGTGATGTGTGTGTGTGTATGTGTTAGCCCTACATGTTGGTAGAATGTGTGTATGTCTGCATGCACACAGTACCCCCTTGTGGCTGCCAAATACGTGAGTTTGTGGAACAGCCACAGACTGTACCTGCCAAGCTGTACAAATCACTGTCTCTGGCCATGGACACAGTACCTGTGCCTGCCATGGGTGACACGGACTGTATCGGGTACTAAGCCAGACTGAGTACTATCATCAGAGGCAGAGTGATGTTGACTGGACCCATGTCCCTACTGGGACTGGCCAGAGCCACGTGCACGTGGTCATCTCGGACGGTCTACCGACAGCCCAGCCACAACATTGCTGGGGCTGGTACTGTCACTACGGTAGCAGCTGGCACTTGGTTGTCATCTGCGTCGGCTGCCAGCTGAGGATGTTGCTGGCATACGTCCACGTCGACGTCCTAGCCGTCCTGCACTGTCCTGGCACATGGACATGACATTGCGGAGGACATCTAGTGTCTCCCCCAACGTCTATCAATGACATTGGTGTAATTGTGGATGGCACCGGCAAGGTCACGGATACTGTCATCGATCGCAGTGTTATGAGCCCTCTGCGCCCTTAGTCCCTGCCTGGTGTACCGTTCCATATGTGCCTGTGCTTGCATCACAGCCCGGAACATACCTGAGGTTGTGAGACCTGTGTGGGCACACCTGCCAGGGGCATTACACCCAGCGATGCTCCCATTTGAACCCCTGGACATATGCCTATGTGGTACCATTCGGTGTGTCTGGCCATGGCTGCTGTGTGGGGTTGCATGTGCCATGGATACCACACTTTCCTGGTCAATGCCTACCGTATGCTGTTCCTCACCTAAGGCCACTGGTGTTGAGGGATGTAATGGCAGTACGTATGTGCACATAGATGGGGTTGAAAGCTGTGTACTGTCGATTGGTGGACCACCGACAGACCCTGTAAAACATGCCTGTGCCACTACACATGTATCATCATGATCACTATTAGTGGCAGTGACCTCAGGTCCCCCGCTGCACCCATCCAACATTACCTCAGCACCTGTGAGAGGGAGACAGGAAGCACACTTTACCATCTGTACAGGTTGTTCGCACACATGCACACATGCACACATGCACACATGAACACATGAACACATGAACGCATGCACACATGCACACAGGAACACATGACCACATTAACACATGAACACATGCACACATGCACACATGCACACATGCACACATGACCACATGACCACATGAACATATGACCACATGAACACATGCACACATGCACACATGAACACATGAACACATGCACACATGCACACATGCACACATGAACACATGCACACTAATACACTACACATTCAGGTTGACACACACACACCAACAGCAATATTGAACATAGTCGTTAGTGGTTGATGGTGGAGTACAGTATCACCATACAAGGAGTCCTCTCACATGTGTCAGCATGCAGGATGTGTGTTGCTCGATAGCATGCAGTGCAAGCATAGAGAGTCCTTGTAGTTAACAGTATACATGTCGTTGATGCATGTGTGTTGTTCACTGATTGCCCTCACCCTGGTAGACAATGTGTACATAGACACAACATTGCACTGCAAGTCTGAGACACTTTCCAATGTCATGTGCACCATCACTCATAGGTATACAAACCATGTCCGGATGCATACAACTGTCAGGTGTCTAATGATGAATGCTATGTGTAGTACTGCAGGTACTGTAACTAGATGTAGTGTAGTACCATGGGCCATCATCAGGCAGCATCATGTGGTCACTCAAGGACACTGATGCATGTCACATTGGCAACTATCTTGCTGTACCTGACCTGCACCACTTAGGCTACATTAAACAGTTCACAGACAGTCGTTGCATGGGCATGTCAGGTGTTTAGTAGGGCACATTGCCTAACATGACTGTGTTGTGTGTTGACGCATGTCACAGTACCCCATGATAGGGCTCCACCCCCAGGTATTGTATGTGTGCTGTGTTGATCACATATGGGATACTAGAGTACGACCTTACAGCAGGTGTCTTCATACACCATGTGTATCATATTAATACATACTGCATATGACAAAGTAGTGTGTGTTGTGTGCATGTGTATTGATGATGCCTATACAATGTCCACTACAGTGTACCCCATTTGTTTGTGATGCCCTGTGTGTTGCATGTGTATGAGTCAGCTACTCATGTCATTGTGAAGTGCAGAGTCACACAGTGAACATGCAGAGCATGCACTATGCGTAGGTGTTTGACATGTGTATATGACCTACAACTCTCCTATGACATGCAGATGTCATATGCTACATTGACTGTTGGCCACTCACCAGCATGGGTCTCCTGTCTTTCTATCACACCAGAGGGACCTGCAAGGATATGAGACAATATGTCAGTGTCAAAGACTATGGCATTGCTGCTGTGAGTCTGCAATTCTACAGTAGTACATGGGGTGACAGTCACAGGCATACAGATAATGTCCCGCATTATCAGTATGTCATGACACCAGGCACCACATATTCTGCATACACAGTACACATCTGATTAATGCATATTACAACACTTTGGATGACAGTAGTCTACATATATGCCATGTTACCTGCACGCTCGGTGTCGCTGTGCTGGATGACTCCGGCCTCCATGATGACACAGGTTTGTTGTAATGGTTGGCCAGGAAACACCACGCTGAGGAGCAGCTCTTCCACTCTGGTGAGGGATGGATGTGTGGCAGCACCACAACCTGTGGCAAGCTGTTGCCTGTGGACATCGGAGGCATGCTGCAGGACATGTCTGATTAAATCACTGCAGCGATGGTGTACCTGGTCATAGGGCCGGTTATACATGCTTACATCATTTACACGACGGACAACATCCTGCCACAGTGCAGTATGACCATGCAGGTCCTGGCAAGATCTTGAAAACAGGATATTGTAATGTTGGATGAGTGCATCTCTGATGACATCCTCCTCCTCAGGGGTATATGATGGCTTTCGGTTATGTGCCATAACACTGGAAGACAATTAAACAGTAATTGTGAAAAAAACATGTTGCACACTCAACATTCTAATGTACAGACATCATTGAAATGCCTGATATAGCAACCCATTGGCTGTCAGCAGATACACACTTTTAATAACACATATGATTGCTAAGACCACAACTGCCTGACAGTGCCTGGCACATGCTAAATACAAAACCATGTTCTGCACAGCCACAAAGTGAAACCAGTATGTAGGACAATACAACAGTACATGGCACGCTATATGTGACACAATGCAACACCTTGCCACAGGAGGTGCATATGAAGCTAATGCATACAGACATTTGTCATCCATTTAAATCTATGTACAGTACAGTTATGGTACTAGCGGTACTCCACACTACTTGTTGATAGCAAACCCCTCAGTTACATATGTGCACATTCACCACTATAGGTGGCATACTGCTGTACTACAGTACACATGTTGCTGGATACGCACCTATACCCTGTGACACACATACCACCGAGGACATGTTACAGGCATACCCACACACACATCAGACATACCTACAAGGCACAAGGGTTTGGCAACCCAGATTACACTTAACTGTGTACCATACATTACTGTGTGTCAGCACATACATGACCTCATGCCTGAGGTATGTGATGTGTGTGTACTACAGGTAACAAACAAAAGTGTGTTACCAAGCCATGTGGATATGAGGAATACAGCTTCAGGTACTAATACAGTCCATACGTGATTTGTATTCACTAGTGTTAACAATTAACAAGCATATATGTACTGCTTCAGCCTACAAAGGCACACTCCATTCAACAACATGGGACTACATCACAAAGTATGCCATACTGGTTTTCAGCCCTGACAATAGCATACGGACCTTTGGATGGGATTAGAGCTACAACACTACATACCATGGTATACACGGACTCCAAATAGGCTATCACACATATACACATCATTGATACATTCACATACACATTCTCCGTCACACACAGTCAACCTTACATAGCATGTGTTGCAACAGGTACATGCGTGTGTGTATCATGTCCTAGGTAGTTGATAGGCTGTTATCCATAGGGCCTATGGAAGCATAGACATATGGTACCCTGCACTACGACACACATGTAATGTAGGTTCCTGTGCCCCTGACATGCAGAGCCACAGGGTTGATTACCGGGATGTGTTTCCTATCCCACATGCAATCATCATGGCTATTGATGGCAACTTCTAATGAGGACCTTCACATGCTGTTGATAGGGGGTTGGTTCAACAGTATGGTATGTGTCTGTGATGATTATGTGCCGGTCAAGCATGTTCTGCTTTTTACATTACAAGGTGTTGGGCAGTAGAGTGTGTATATTGTCTGGTGTTCCATCTGTTTACATGGAGCACGTCCAACACTTGTGGATTTGCCATAGCTTTGTATGTTGGCCAGGGGTGGCCTCTGGGTAGGCGGTATGCGACACAGTGTACAATTGGTTTGGTAAGACAGTCAGCATAGGGCATCTGTTGTAATCCAGTATGACTCTTTGTGAGGTATGTGTCTGGCATCTACTGTTGCTGTGTATGTGTTCTGAGGTACATACCAACAGGGACATTGTACTCTATGATGGGTGTTATGACTGATGAGTGGAGTGGAACCCTGACCTCTGTTTCCATGGATGACACAAATTTACTGATGACATATGGACTGTACTAGTTTTACATGACTAGTGTGGCACTGTGATCATCATTAGAGACAGTACTGTCCACCTGTGTCCCATAGTCTCTTATCACACCTTCGATGTTGAGTACACTACCACCTATGTGTTAGTTCATGGGTACAGGGCTTTTAACAACAGGGATGGCAATACATGTTCAACATTCAGCTGGGGCGTACATTTCAACATCCACTGGTGTACACATTGATATGCATATCAGCACATATACAGTCCACCTTTCATGGTGAGAATATCAGTAATGCTACGGTTGAGGGGGATACAGTTATGTAATGATATTGCACAGTCTTGTGCAGAATGCATGGTAGGTGTTCTCAGCCCATATATGTTTAGCAGGAACCCATATCTGGGAGACTATATACCTAACAAACCATACCCACTGCATTTTAACAACACATGTCATATGCCAGCACTGTATGCTGTCTACTTTGACACACACTACAACCTACATAGATATATGCACATAACCTGCACCAACATCTAAAGGTCTGCCTTTCACAAACAGCTGCAGTATGTCCCTTGCTCTATGCACATGTTCAGATGCTCAGAAATCAGACACACATGTATCTTGACATATGTGTGTGCCATACAGACACAAGGTCCACAATGTTGTAAGTCGATACAACTCACAGATGACCTGTTGGGCCTTGCTACGGGTAGGACAGTTGTCACATGTGTGCATACAGTAATAGTACAAGGGTATACATAGCTGTAACTGGTACATCACTATGCTAGCCTGCTACAGCGGTTGCCAGTGCTAAGCTACATAGTGACTATCATGCGTGTCTTACTCTGTGACATCCAAGTTTATCTAGGTGTTTGCAATACTCCCCAAAACTGCCATTAAATGCAGTACTATACAGACCATAGATAACATGTGCAGATGTTTGACATGTACTGCTGACCTACAACTGTCACACTTATGTCCCACTGCACACAGCTACCCAACAATTTCTCCATGGTAATACTTATGCATGGCATCAGTGCATACATACCTACTGTTACCACATATGCATGTATCAGAGGATCAACAGTACTAACCATAACCATCTACTACCTGCCGGTAACTACAAACTGTTACATACCTGTATGTCCCTACCGGGTCCATCTGTGTATGTAAATTCTTTCTTTGTGTACTGGAACGTACTTTTTATTTTTTTTTCCTGCTTGCTATGTGCGACTTGCAATGTAATGATTGCATCTGGGGATAGCAAGTCCTATCTGATTTTATAGGTATCTACACATGTGCATGTGATGCCCTCTGCACCAATTGTAGGCCAGCATTTGGTGATTGCATACAGCCTGCTGAGTGGTAATTGCAGTACTCACTGTCATAGCAACCCAATGCTATAAATTGCTAAGGTATGTAGGCATAGCCTTTTCAGATATCCAGAGTGGGGTCCATGCGTGTTTGCTGTGGAGACTGTTGTGTAAGTCAGACAGTAGGTATATCTCTTATGAATGAGGCTAGAGGTGTAGACAGTGCTGTACATGTTGTACTCAGACCTGACTGTTGCCAAGTCCAACACTAAGCTATCAGTGTAGAGTTTTACTCACCACTACAAATGCTTACACAACATTTATGTGACTATACTGGGAATATTAATGTACTGGCTTCTGCAGGGTGATGTTTTTTACTGTTGACATTAGCACAGGGTTCACAGGACAACTGGACAATTCCTGTACTGAGTATGCCTACCTACACAGTTGGTAGACCCTAAACGCACAAGTATCTTTTAATTGGGGGGGGGACTTACATACCGAGAGCATTATGCATTAATGTGTGAATATTATCTTACTGGACTTGCAGGTTTGGTGTGTACCTGTATGTTTATCAGGGCAGGTTGTCTGTCTGCATGGTTCCCACCAGTGAACTTACCCAGTTGGTAGCCAGAGGTTGCACTGTCATTCTTTCTCTGTGCAACTCACAGATCTTTTCAGCACTGTTACAATGGCATTGTTATAGTCAGTTGCTACCAGTACATGGATACATCCATTAGTATTTCTGTGTCATACTCCTACATACGGGTATGCTTGTCGAGGGCCTTAGAAAGCTATTTGAACAGTGTGCAACAGCAATATAGCCTATATGCCTGTGTGTTTGGGCCTCTGCTGGGCCTATGGAACAGTCACATACATCTTTGCATGGTTTCATGGATATGTAGTTGAATGCGAGGTACACCTTACACATAATAGGAACAGTAGGTGTATACTTCAGTGAAGCAGTGCATATGGATTAGTACTCCTTTCATGACATACAAGCAGTGTCTACTATAATTATTGTCAGTATTCATTGTGTACTAGCCCACCATTCTCACTGATGTCAGTACTTTTCTGTGGGATTCTGAGGGACACAGCTAAAATATGTTTCACAATCAGGGACATCCCTGGAAAGTTGACTGGTTTAGGAGGTATGGCCTCTGCCCTACTCAGATATGCCAGTGTATGTGCTGCTATGATACTGTGTGGGGGTTGTAAAGTGCCTCCGCAGCATTATTTTCTGCTTGATTGGCTGCTTCTCACATCACACTCATGTAATCCAATCCCACAACAATTTTTGGTAAAGATCCACAGAACAGGCTTTGTGTTATGACCTTCCTATTTTCCCTTTACATTCACTCAATGTATTAAATGATATATTTTTTGCAGCACAAAGTTACTGTATATTTGTTGTGGCTTAGTGGTACTTCATGCAGTCTTATGTGTCCAAGGTCTGGGGTTTGAGACTGACAAAGGTATTTTAATTTTGCTGCTGAGCAGAACAAGGGCCCTGACCTAGAGTGACTAAGGCACTTTTAAGCAGTTGTAAGTGGGTTTGCATGGGTTTGCGTGACGCTTAGCAATGCTTAACTAAGCGCACACATGAGTACACTCACTTAAACCCGCTTACTACTGCTTAAAAGTGCTTACTCCCGCTAACCCCCATGCTAATTTGTTTGAAAGAAAAGAAAATGGGGAGATAAGAAAGTGGTGAAAAAGGGGGCACAGAGAGGGAAACAGTTGGAAAACAAGCTCAGGATGTGCAGGACGGGTATAGGGAAGGTCCATAGTTGCCCATTTCTTTACCAGCAACAGCTGTGCATATGTTGGAAATTTGGAGTGAGGTTTGAAACCTTCCACCTGTGAGAGAGGGGTGAGGTCAACATAGTTTGTTGTACTACCAATTAGAATTATCAGTGTGCATGTCCAATGGACATGTGTGCAAAATGGGAAACTATGTATGGGGCGTAATTTTTTTTTGGGTACAGATTGCCCTTTTTTTTTTTTTCTTCAGGGGAGAGTGGAAAGTGAGGTAGAGGAAGTAGTTATATTTGGGGAGGTAGGTTGGGTAGGTAAACAGACAAGACAAACAAGACGCATACAGGGGTGGAGTATGACACATGGGGTGGGTGAACACAATTGACGGGGATGGATGTTTGGAAATCGCAAGCCCATGAGCCCACAGATGGTAACAGTGGGACTGAGATCTCTACCCATGGGCAGTCACCACTGGACCTTCACAGACCCGAGGGTCGCTGTGCTGGGGGCTGCGTAGGAGGGGCAGGCTCACCCGTGAGTCATGCCACTCTCGCCTCGAGCTGGCGTAGGGGATCAGTGACTAAATGCTGGATCTCCCTACACACCACAACCCGGACCCTTTGGAGGGTGACAGGAGGCCCTTCTACACCCACGCTTGCAGGGGGGGGTGAGCCCCATCCCCTGCAGCGCTTCCACCCGAAGGTGGCGCAGAACCTGCGGAGGAGGGTGGCCCGGGCTCGGCACCAGACCTGCTGGTGCCTGGTGCAACTGCCAGCTGAGGAGGGACAGGTGGGTCCGCTGGGTACTGCCTTCCCATACGTTCTGTGATTAGGTGTGTTTAATTACAACATAGACAACAGCATTCCAAGTTAGTTGTAACAGCACGCAGTAATATTCCCATTAACCCACCACACCAGGGTTACAACAGTTGAACAGCAAGCATAACACATGCATGTATTGAACGACAGTGAACATTCCAACAGCATGCAGGGATGATTGGTGGCAACAGGCCACCAAGACTGTGGGGTTTTAACAGGGGACATGCATCAAAGTAAGTGCAGATTTTATATAAAAATAGGACATTTGTCCCAACAAATATTATGAGATTAGACATACCCATTGAGGTGTGGAATTGCATTGTTTATGCACATGGAGTAGGGTGTAAAAAGAAACCTCCATTAACATCTTATTAGTACTTTAACTGTACACTACATTCCTATTGATTGCAGGTGTATATCCCCTACATGTATTCTTACACTAGGCAACATGCATTTGATTGTATTATGGGTTTTGCTACTTCATGATATACCTGGCCTATATCTGACATGGTAACTGTCCAGGATGCAGATGTTACTGCTACATACTTGTATTAAATTGACTTGTTTATGTATCTGCACATCTGGATGTGTTCACATGGCTTTTTCACTTGTTTTCTACACAACACTACTTTTCAGGAAGCACACTAACATTTCTGGGGTACACCTTGACAGGCTACTCATGTGCCAGATTTACCTATGCATCTCAGCCATTTCACAACTGTTTAGGACTGTTGCATACTTCACAGCTACTGGCACTTCCGACATCCACTTTATATGGGACTGCACTACTGGGGGTTGTCAGCACTTACTACAGCAGGGTAACATTTCTTCACTGCAAGGGTAAAACATCATTTCTGAGTAACTGGCACATACACACTGCAAGTATTATACCTTTCTTATTTACATTAAAACTCTTTTCTACAGGCTCCCTCCTGTATTTGACATTACACTGCATAAAGTAGACCTATTCAGGACATGTTATACCTTTATTGATAGGTTACAAGTCTGTTTTACAGGCTCACTTACTTTTTACCTATGACAGTGCATGCAGAGATAGTATTCCAGACATGTTTTTGCTTTATTCATGGGTTACTACACTCTATTCGTGGCTATCTGACTTATGATATGTAACAGTACATGCAGAGGATTTATTCAGGGAATGAATGTTTTATACTTCACAGCTACTGCCACTTCCTTCATCCACTTCCTATGGGACTGCACAACTGTGGGTTGACAGCACCTATTACAACAGTACTATTTTTTATTGCAAGGGTACAATGACATTTCAAAGTAAGTGACACAGACACACTCCTAGTTTTATACCTTTATTAATTACATTGAACACTCTTTTCTACAGGCTCTCTCCTTTACTGGTTATTACAGTGCATATGGAAGACATATTCAGGACATATTATACCTTTCTTGATAGGTTACAACACTCTTTTTCAGGCCTGCTCACTTATATGTTATGACAGTAAATGCAGGGATAGTATTCCAGATTTATTTTACCTTGATTGGTGGGTTAGTACATTCTATTTCTGGCTCACTGGCATTTGTTATATAACAGTACATGCAGAGGATTTAATCAGGACATTTTATTGCTGTATTATTGGGCTTAAACACTTTTCTCATGCTCACTCACATATATCATGTAACAATACATGCAGAATATTTACTAACCTGCCTGGTGGCGCAGCCTTAGCAGCCTATCTGCATAGGCTTGCTGATTCATAGCGCGATCACCTGCAGCTGTGGAGTAAATAAAGGGATATTGAGACATACCTATCCATTATTTAGTCTATATTAGCTTCTCTTACATACTGCATTCCATGGCTACCTACTTAGTAGTGGGGCATCCTGCATTTGACAGGCCTCCTGGATCCACTGGTTCAGAAGGTCCTGCTTCCACCACTTCAGGTCTGCATGGCGGTGACGGACCTGCTCACCAGTCCGAGGGACGCCTGTGGCACTGGTGAGTGCATGAGCCAACTGGTTCCAAGCCTCCGCCTTATACTCTGTTCCTTGGAACTGGCCCTGTAGGAGTCGAGTCTCATGCCAATGGACTAGGAGCCAAACCATATATTTTGACTCCTCGATGCCCCAGCATTGCACTCTAAAGCGTGTTCCCTCTAGTCGTGGCTTAGTGGTTCAGTACTTTGATTATGGTGCACGGTGTCCTGGGTTCAAACCTTATCACTGCATTTTATTTTACTACTGTGCAGACAGGTTAGGGGGCGTGGCTGTGTTTAAGCAACTTTGCTATACGTTGCTCCACGTTGCCCGACGGTCCACTGGTTGGCGCGACGCGCATCTCCGTGCAAACTGATTGCGCAGGGTAAAGCACTATTTAACTTTGGGCAAATACATTGCGCTGGGTAAAGCGCGATTTAACTTTGGGCTAATACATTGCGCTGGGTAAAGCGCTATTTAACTTTGGGCAAATACATTGCGCTGGGTAAAGCGCTGCTTAACTGCGGGCAATCTTATATTGGAATCCTTTAAAATATTTCTTTTATTCACTAATACATTGGCCATTTCACTGCTTTTTAGTTATGTTTAAACATATATGTTGGCTATTATTCCATATACTGATTTACAAAATAAATACAAAAGGGAGTGGTGGGACTCGAACCATGACTGCCTCTTCTTTGTGCAAACGCTCTACCATTACACTATTGCTACTTGGTGTGATTTGCATATACATTCTTTCTTATGCTCTTCCATGTCAGGATTGCTAACTGTAGCTAAGCAATGGGCACACTCGCGCACACACGCACAAATACGGGCAGCTATTTTGTGGATTTAAAAATAAATTTCATGTTATGCGCTTTAGAAGGGTGATGGGTGTTTACAATATCAGACAGTTAGGTGTTGGGTGTGGGGACATTTGTGCGGACTTGCTCTTGTTTATCTGCTTTTATTTTAAACACTTGGAGGGGCATGGACATTTAAACTGCTCGGCAGTCGGCCACGCCCCCTGCTTTCTTACACGGTCCGTATAAGACTTACAGTTGAGTCAGCGTGCCCTCATACATATTCATGGCATGCTGACGTCATACCATTCAACTGCAGCCTCCGAGTAAGACTTATTAAGTCTTACACGGAGGATTCGTGAATCCAGAGGAATGTCTATCAAGACTTCCTAAATATATCATTCTATTGAAATATCAAGGTACACACATTTGTAACAGACTGTTTAAGATCAAAAGCTGTGTTTTATAATTTTGTATAATATGAAGGCACAACTCTCTTTCTCAGACACACACACACACACACACACACACACACACACACACACACACACACACACACACACACACACACATTTTTAACCTATCATTGGAATCAAAACCTATTTCATATTCAAGAAAAACAATTATTTTACCTTAATTTTAGCTCATTTTGAAAAGTTAATAGATTAATTTTGATTCATGCCTTTGATTCTAATACTAGCACCAATCAAAGCCATCTCTGGACAACTTGTTACAGAACTAAATATGTTTTTTTAGAATATTTAAAGAACAACTTGAATATAGAGTTGAATATGCAACTTTTAAAGCACTGAAATCTTGCACAGAAACCATTTTCAAGAGTGGGGACCAGGGATTACAATGAAGGGCTGATAGCCTTGAAAAGACAAATTCCAAAAAGTCAGTCCTTATTTGCTTCTATACCTCCCACATACATGTGGAATTTCTCATTCTGCTTTCAGATGCTTTAATGGATAACTATATAAAACATATTTCTTTTTCTGTATAGATAAGGATCACAGTATCACACTTAACTCTGAAATCCTCATGAAAGCATCAGGGGTCAGACACAGATTGCTATCTCTTCTTTCTAAATATCAAATTTTTCTTCTGTGAAAACACAACCGTTTCTATTGGCAGATGGTTGATGGTTTCCCAGTTGCCACAAAGTAGGTCGCACATAAGTCAAAGCCTCTACTACCCTATCTTTACATATCTTTCTAGTGGAGTCTAAATGAAAAGCTTACTAATTTAGTTTTTTTTTTTTTAAATCAAAAGTAATGTCATTTGACCATAAAAATCTTTGAAAATGTTATTTCCCCAATCACAAGACAGACCTACATAACATTCACTGGAAGTGCAATTCTAAATTCAGATATATATAGAATCTGAAAAAAAAATCATCTCTTGTCTTTTTTTTTTGTGCAGAATTCTAAACAAAGCATGTTTTGCTGAAGCTAGTCATGTGTTATAAGTTTACATGGTGAGCTATACCAGAGAAAAGATCGTGTATCATGAAAATGCATTATTTGTATGGCCTTCCGCTCTTTATCTTATATCTTTCTCAACATTTCAGTAAATTAGACATTATCCTTAACTACATTTATCATTTCATTGCCTCGTTTAATAAAATGAATCATCAATGTATTTTGCTTTCAGAAGTAAGCTAACTTCTCATCAGTTGGAGTTATATGGTGCTTCTTTTCTCCTTGCTACACATACTCATTCATTGTGGCTACTTCTCTATTGTGGCATTCATTTACTACCTTAAGTTTCAACATATCAGTTAAAAAGTTATTCGTAAACCTAGAATCAATCCATGTCTAAAGGCTATTGCATTCAGTTAGTTCCTCTATAAAGTCAAACATGCCTAGATATTTATTTTTCAGGCTGTTTCTTTCCAGTGCTTGAAAATGTGTTACTTCTTTTATTTGCTTGAGCATGTTTACTCAAGGCTTTATTTAACCATTTTTTTGAGTGTGTGTGGCCTTCAATGTAAGTAATAAAAAAAAAAGCAGTCTAAGAAAGCTACCTCACAAAGTATGTAACTTGGAACAACCTCAGAGAAAAGAAAATTAAAAAAGGGAAATTTTGGAAATAAAGGCTCTGCCCCCAGCTAGAGAGTATAGTGGGCCTTCTCCCAGGAAAAAAAAATCAGTGAAGTGGCTTTTGCCTACTGCATTAGTTATGTCAATGTGTTCATGTAATTGGTTTTGGATTTTGTTCTTTTAGTATTTATTTATTTGAAATGAAGCCAATTTAAAACATCCACATCAGAAAGGATAGCTATATAGCATCAGTCATAAAAAAGAGTAATAAAAGTTAATATTTTTGTTACCAAAATACTTAGAAATTACTGGTAAAAATGGCATAAAATGCAATAATGAACAAGAACTCCTGCATTTTGGCAGGTAGAGAACATGGCATTGGGATGGTCTATAGTATATATATATATCTTCATATCCACCAATGCAAAAACTCCCACGTAGTCTTCTATACAGTAATTCACACACATGTACTCGCAGGCATACAAGTACATACTCACACACAGACACACTTACAAACACACACACATACACACATAGACATAGACACACACACACGCACATGCACGTGTACACACACACACACACACACACACACACACACACACACACACACACACACACACACACACACAGACACACACACACACACACATACACACGTAGACATAGACATACACACTCAGATACACACTTTCTCTCTCTCTTTCTCTGACCCACTCTCACTCTCCCAGGTAAATATCATGACTATATTTTCCTTTCGTAGCAACATTCATAGATTATATCAGGCTCGTCTGTAATATTCTGTAGCTGCCAAGAAAAAAGGGTAAGTGAATAAGCGTGAATCATATATAGATCCACAGTTTAGCTAAAAATTTAGATTTGTCCCATATTTCTTTAAGTTGTACTTTCAGTTTTTCATTTCTCCCGTTAGACTTTCATTGAACTCTACTAAAAATCACAAAACTGATACCCTAAGAGGGCAGCAAAACAAACACGGTGCTCATATCTTGCTATCAGTCATGTGACATAATTGAAAGAAGCTCATGAATTTTATGCTGCTGAGTTTGATGGGTTCTGCCACTGTTTTTGGAGGGTACTTTGCAAGCATGAATCCTTCACTGCCTTATATAATGTGACAACATGTGTTGAACATGTCCCACTGAAGTTCAGCAGAAAAGACTGCATTTCTGAGTTTGAATGAACAATCTTTTAAGGTAACATTTTATGGTCAGGTTTGCTTTCAAGAATGTGCTTCACTCATCCCATTTCAAACAGAGAAGCATAATATATTTAGGTCCTGCACATCAAATATTCTCAATGTGCTCTGAAGACTGTGTTTTCCTGTTACCCTATTACTCCTTATCACTTTTTAAAGAGGGTTAGCTTTCAAACTGTAGCAGCATAAACAGAGCTGAGAGTCTGCTAAGCATCTGCAAATATTGCTGAAAATGTGTAGTTTACCTGGCCATTAAGAATGGCTTGCAAAACAATGATTTTAATGGTAACAAATGAGCTAAGTAGAAATACTAATAAACCCTCTGTCTCAGCCACTGATGTCTAATTCAGTGAAATAGAAGTGATTTTTATCAGCCTCTTGATATCGATTAAAGGTACAGACTGATCTTCTAGTAACCTTAAGTAGCTAAGAAATAAGTAAACAAAGGAAGAGATGGTCTTCAGGCACTAAACTGGGCCAGGGAGACACATTATGGAAGAAACCGTACAGCACACCAGCTGTCTTAACCTTTTCATTGCTGTTATTTAAAATAAAATATTATTCCCCATGCATTAATGGACATTTACACTCCTGGTAAAATTGCACTGAAGGCTGTCAGTGGTAAAAATTATGCAGTGTCATCAACCATAGCAATTTAGCGTTCATATTGTTATGAAAATGAACATTACAACTGTAGTATCATTTGAAGATACAGCCTGGTCCATTAATGAAGGGGATGATTGCACATTCACAGATATTCAGATAATGTAAGTCTAATGCGTGCCATATCATATAAATAAACTGTGTCCCTGCTAGAGTAAAACATTATTTTGATTTTGCTTTTAATCATATTTATCATTGTGGGGTTTATTTCATTATGTACATCACTTTGCAGAGATTCCTACTGTTATAAGCCATGAAAGTCATTCATCTGACTGTGATTATCTTTTACTTACAATAACAAACTAGACTAATGGAGCTAAAAATGCATGTCTATAGCTATAATGTGATGTATTATGAGTGAAATAATATAATAGCAGTTTATTCTCAAATGTACATGCCAGTTGAGCAAGGTAGTCAGTGTGTCTTTTGCAAATTTTACATTATCCACAGAAAGAAGCGTGATTACCACAGTCAGATACACATGAATATTTATGGCAGAAAACCCTCATAAAACTAATAAACCTAAAATGATCTACAATGGAAACTACCCTAGGGAAAGTTTCTGATATTCATACATATATGTATATACATGAAAGGGGCAAATGAACTATAGCTTGCAACTCGTGCAATCAAAATAACTAAACAGGAGCATCAACACACTGATCTCAGCCATGCATGCTCCAAACACAGGCAACAAACACAAACACATATCAACAAACCTGAAACAACTTTTCTTGAGGGACAATCCCTGCAACTTGAAATGCTATATAGATATAGACCAACTTCAGTACTGCACAACATTGGTGAAAGGGGATACTCTCAGTTTTCTTGTACCATGATCTTTCATAAGCAACACCAAACTGCTCTCCCAACTCAAACAGAAATTTGATCAGTAGTGCACAGAACATCAGGATTTGTGAAGTGAAACAACCACCATTTTATCAGACAGTATTAAATGCACACATGCGCACGCACATGCGCACATACACACACACACACACACACACACACACACACACACACACACACACACACACGCACACACGCACACACGCACACACACACATACACACACACACACACACACACACACACACACATACACACGTGCACACACACACACACACACACACACACACACACACACACACACACACACACACACACACACACAAACATCATGTACATGTCTTATTCAGTGCATTCTATAGTAGGAAAGCATCCCCAGGTGAGTAAGATGGTTGAAATGAAAAGTTTGTAAAAGAGGCTGGCAGATACAATACTATTATCAAAAATGTAAGCAATATTCTTTTATTAAGTAGTGTCATTGTATAATAGAAATATTGCACTTCTTTCTGTGGGTATTGCAAGACTACCCACTGCTGGATATTGTTACTGAATTCCTTTCACATACTTATTATGTTTTCCACATTAGTTTCACTAGGCTAATGTCTTCTTTTCAGGGGAGACTTGAGGTGGCATTTACACTACTAGTGGAAATCTGGGCAGGCCACCAGAGAAGTTCACCTACTCTTTTCAGTAGCTGCCATGGGTCTTTTACATCCACCTGAGCAACTACCAACTCAGGCAGAATGGACCTCAGTTTAACATCTCAGATGAAGGATAACACCCACAGGAGACTAGCATCCCCCTTATGCTTTACTGTAGTGTTAGCCATCCATTTAGTGTGTGTGGAAATAGAACCCACAACCTTTTCCACTAAAGTGAATTCTGTTACCTGTTGCAATACTGACTCTGTCATGAATAGATACAGTCTACTTTCTTAGGTTGTGCATGCTTGAGATGAATGAGAATTACCTGTTCTAAGGACTTAAATCTTAGCTGCGATATAAAGAGGACCTGCTAGAGAGACATGAAAGTAACCCAGAGAATACCCTTTCTCTGGAACATTCTCCCCATCCATGTGAAGCAGAATTCCTCACTAAACTAATTCAACTGTAACTTGGACAACTGGATGGGGAACAAGATATTCATCCCTGGTCAGGCACCTATGTCTCTAATGGAGAGAAAGCAGCTTCCTTTCCCAAGCCCTAGTTTATAAATGTTTCATCACCCAAGACCCTGCTTACACTTATCAAGTGCATCAAAACTTGTCAGAGATTTGGGAAGCGTGACTAGGTTGAAAATAGCCCAAGTGGTCGCTAGCCTAGTAAACACCTATGAAACTATGAATCTATAAGTATATAGCAGAATACATATAGAAATGTTCTTCATTACAGCTGCTGTAGTCTTAGCTATATGGGTTATTGCCTGCCAGCTTCTGGAGCATAAGGTTTCTTACACACTCCTAAACCATTAATCAGCTCAAGCTAAGCTGACTAAAAAAATGCCTGATAAGTTCTCTTCAGAAAAAAAAAAAAAACTTCCACACTTACTTTTGAACTTTTTCTCAAAAAATACATTTAAAAGAAAAGTGTTTTTATTTACTGGCTTTTGACTTTTAGTTACTTTTAAACAGGAGCATTACTATTTTTACTTTTGTAAAAAAAGGTTGTTTAAAATAATGGAATACTCCATTATCTGAAATAAAAGTTGTGTTGTTTTAATTTTGGGGCTCAGGTAAGTGTTTAAAGTACTTTTTTTCTGTATTTTGATGGACAAAGTTATATTTTTTTTCACAAAAATCTTTTTATTGATTTATAAAAAAAAATAACATAACATCAACCATTATACATTGTAAATAAAAACTTTTTAGGAGTTGATTAAAGATATACAACTTGTAATAACAGATTGCAACTCATTAGGGTAAGAAAAATAACATACAACAATATATACAATATATACAATATATACAATAGGTAACCAATAAAACAATGAGAAGAAAAAAAGAAACCTTATGAGAATAAAAAGATTATAATTATGAACCCAGACAAGAAGAACTTTAGATGCTATTAATCATTAATAATACAAAGGACCTTCTCTAAAACTTTGTTTTTTAAAGCCATTGTTTTAGGACTCTTTAACATATTTTTCTGAGCAGCAATATATGTGTAAGCCATTTTTCTAAAAGTATCCCAATTTAATTTAGTCTGGTCAAGCCAATTTTGGGTAATGTAAAGTTTTAAAAGAGAACAAATAAATATAAACACATTAGTATCCACTTTAGAACAATGAACTATAGGTATATGAAGTAAAGCATTTTCCGAAGACAAAGTGGATTTATGATAACCCATTTTCTGTAATCTTACTTTCAATGAAGTCCAAAGTTTATGGGAGAAATGGCAGAACCACATAATATGCAGAAGGTCAGCATGGGGGAAGGAACAACATGGGCAAGAAGGAGATTTACTAGAATCAAATTTATTCAGTTTGGAAGGAGTATAATAAGCATTATTATTAATCATCAATTGTGTATAGAACATTTTCTTGAAGGGGGAGTATTCCAGAGTGTTTCTAATGGCTAAGAGTTTTTGCTTCTCAATTATTTGAGAATTATGATTCACCCAGACATCTGAAAAAAGGCAGCACGACTCTTGTAATAATTTATTTAACAAGTTATATGAATTTGTTAACATTTTCACAGGTGATAATAATGTTCTAATTATCATGTCTAAATTATTAAGATCTTGCTCTTTTGGTTTTGTTAGAATATCCTTAACCATAATCACCTCCCTTAATTGACGTAAGATTGTAGTATATTTACAGTTAACTTTCAATGTATTACGTAGGTTCGCCAGTGACAAGTTTTTATACTTCAGAAGATCCCAAACATTCATATTTTTTATAAGGGGATATTTTGTTAAATTGAATGGTGAATTATCCAATTTTATGTTAGGATTTAAGTGAAGTGGTTGGAATAAAAGGAGCATATTATCTAGATTGATGAGTTTTAATAACCCCTGAAAGGCTTTGATCTTTTGTTTAAGGAAATTTGAGATATTTAAAGTGTTGAGAATATCTATAGAAAGGAACGGAATAGCCGGAGGGTTTATGTTTTTAGATAAAATATACTGATACCATAACTTAACCCAAGTTGGAGAGTGAATGTGATGAATGTTATTCATGTTAGAAATGGACCACAACTTATTTGACGAAACAATTAAGTAATAAAAATAGAAATTTGGTAATCCCAAGCCCCCCTTATCTTTAAGAATTGCTAATCTAGAATAAGAAATTCTAACAGTTTTAGGAAACCACAAAAATTTAGCTAGTTCTATATTAACTTTGTCAAAAAAGGATTTGGGAATTATCTGATCTGAAGAATTAAATTGATATAAAAATTTGGGAAGAATATTCATTTTAATTATTGCGGCTTTGGATAGAAGTGATAAATTAAGACATTCCCATCTACGCATATCCGACATTATTGATAACCATAGTCTATTTAAGTTATTTTGAAATGAAGAATGGTTGTTATGTTCCATATTAACACCCAAATATTTAACCCCAAAAGTAATTTGAAACTGGGAATCCGAAAGTAAGTAAGATTTATGTGCCATATGATTTAAAGGAAGGATATGTGTCTTCTTAGGATTTATGAGATAACTGTTCTATAGAGTTAATTATTTTATTAAGATCTGTGATAGGAGTTTGGAAGTATATGATTAGATCATCAGCAAAAGCAGAGAAAAATTATTTGGTGTTGAAAATCCTGGGAATCCTATGAAATGTGTTTTGTGATAAGTATAAAAGTAATGGTTCTAAATATAGATTAAAGAGAAAAGGAGACAGAGGGCAACCCTGTCTTGTACCTCTAGTAATCTTTATAGAGGATAATGAGGAACCATTAATGTGAAGTCTAGTAAAGGTTTCTTTATATAAGGTTTTGATTAAATTTATAAAAGAGATAGGAAAATTGAAACAGGACAAGGTTTGAAAAAGAAAATCCCAACACACTCTGTCAAAAGCATTTGAAGCATCAAGGATCAATGCATACATTGGGTTATTATCACCTTTTGTAAGATGGATAGTAGATTCCAAAGTCAGAGTGTTGTCCCATACATGTCTGTGAGACATAAACCCTGTTTGGTCCGGGGATATTATTGAAGGTAAAACCTGCTTCAATCTGTTGGCAAGAATAGAAGATAAAATCTTGATGTCTATATTGATTAAATAAAGTTATATTTTTATTGCTTGTCTGTTTTACTGACTACTACTTATATGCTTCCCCAGGATTCACAGATGTTTCTGGGCTTATACATGGAACAACCTATCACTTTCTTGTGTCATCCTTTTTTCAGCCACAAACAGAAGAAAATTAATAAGTAGATTTTACCACCACAACAGTTTGCCAAAATTTTCACCCGCCAGTGCATGACTCCATTTCTGGTTTCTCATAGCATTCATCTTTTTCCTTGGCATCCTTTTGATTTGTCCCTACTGCCACCATAGACAGGGGATTAGGCAGAGCCTCTATGGCTGTTAGTGTGCCTTTGGTGGGCAAGAGAAAACATTTTTTTGCTCCTAAAAGAAAGGGCAGGAAATAAAATATATTTGCCTAGTCAGGCTGATATGCTTATCAAAAGGGAGTGTTTTTCTTGCAAGCATTAGTCTGCTTCTTTAAAAATTCCTGTCAAAAAAGAAGCAAAAACTTAGACATGTAACTTCTCCTGACAGGAGTAATTCACTGGACTTATCTCAAGCTTTTAATTCAGGCTGTTGACCATTTCAGTTCAGTTCTTTCTGGTAAGAAAAAAAAGGATTTTTTCAGTTTCTGAAGGGGTTCAGTTTGAACCACAAAATGACTTTGAAGGAATATTTCTATGTTTTTCTCACATTTCTGGTTAATTTCTGAAGACAGTATGGCTTCTGCCAGCTCATTTGAAGGATCGTATTTTTTCTGAAGTTATTTCCAGAATGAATCAATTGTTTAAGTGGGAAAATGATGAGATTCCACAGTCTGCAAAACTGTATTGTGATTTATTGCAACTGAATTTTCCTGAGTCTACTTCAACTATACCCAACCTTTCAGCACTGGAGGATGTATTTTTACAGCCTATAATTTAAGAAAATATACAGATTGTAGAACATTCCTTGTAGTCTTATAAATTTTTATATACTAATCTTACATCAGATCTGGCAGCCATTTTATTTACTTTGCTTACAGGGCAATACACTGATCACCACAGACCATTTGTAGGCACAGCTATTGCTCTAGTAAACGTAGCTACTGTTAAATATCTGGTTAATACCAGCCCACTCCAGCTCCTTCTGAAACAGATATGAAGACTTTTGATAGATTTGGGGGAAAATGTGTCTTCTTCTGCAAACTTACTTTTAGAATTCTCATCTGTCAAGCTCATATATTAAAGTTTATGTTTTCTCTTTTGAGTTCATGAAGAATATTATGGCATCTGTTTCCTCTTCTGTGGAAAAAGACTTAATTGCTTCTGTGTCACAAGTGGCTAAACTCTCTTTAAAATGTGTTTATGATTATGCTACAGAAAGTGGAACTGTCATGAGTGGGGTTGCTTAGTTGCATGCGCAAAACCTTCCAGAGGATGTTAAAGCTGACATTTAGAATTTTCTGTTAGGGAGTTAGTTTTTTGACTCTCTTCTGCAGAAGTACAGTGTGATAAGAGGGGTAAAGGGGTAAGGTGATTCAAAGAATTTCCCAGATTTTCAGTCATCTTTGTCTAAATTTATCAAGAGGTTTAATTACTACCTTTACAACTTTTTTCAGATATGAAAAATAAAACAAAAAGCACAACAGGCTGCTGGTAAACAATCATTTAAAATGCAGCAGAAGGGAGGTTTCACAAAGACTGGAGAAACCTGCCAGAACAAACTTGTCAAAGCCTGACAAGTCTGAATGATTGTTTACAAGACTGTCTCCTGTAATTCCCTACCCGCATCCCCACCCTGGCAAACCTTTAATCCATCCAGAGAGTTTGAACATCCATTTTAATCTTTGGCAGCAGATAGTTTCAGACGGATTGATTTTTAATGTGATCAGACAAGGTTTCTAATGGAAGTGGGAGTCTCTCCCTCTGTTTTGAAGGATTCTCCCATCCAAGAGACCATAATCTTCTTTTCCTTCCCACACTTCATCACTTTCACTGTCAGGGGGTGATAGAAGTGGTCCATCTTCCTGAACTTCAAAAATGTTTTTTATTTAAGAATTTTTCTGGTGCCAAAGAAAGAGGATTCATAGAGACTAGTTCTGGATGTTGCCTTTCTAAACCTGTTTTTGAAAGCACTGAAGTTAAAAATGTTATCTCTTCACAACTTGTTCCCTATCATCCCCCATCTGAGTTTTCTTGTAACATTAAATTTAAAAGCTGTATATTATCACATTCCTATAGATACAGATTTCAGACATTTCTTATGGTTTTCTGTGTTTGGATCACACTATGATTTCTCTGTTTTATGCTTTGGTTCATCCACTTCTTCAAGGGTATTCGTAAAGTGTCTAGCTCCTGTGATAGCCTACTCCAGATTGCAAGGTATTCACATTTTTAATTATGCAGATGACTTTTATTTATCTTAGCAGAGTCTTTTTCAAAGTGTCAAGACTCTTGCACTTGGGTGAGGGAATTACTACATAGACTGCTTTAAGTGGAGAAATTCCTCAGATTCATGAATTTCTTGGCTTCTATGACTTATACAGTTCCTCTAGGAAGACTCCACATGAGAATGATTCAATGGTACCTTGAATCTGCTTGGTCACAAAATCAACATCCACTGACATTCCAGACCCTGGGTTTCTGTTTTTTAAAAAAGGAAGATTATTTGTTTGAGAGACCTAATCAATCAAAATCCAGGTGTCATGTTTTACCTTCTATCTAAAGCACTGTCTATCAAAACAGGCACTTTAGACTTTGCTCCCTCGGAAGCCAGTGTCTATTTGGACAAAAGACAGATTGAAACACATAAATGTCAAAGTGATGTTAGCACTTAATAAATGATCTTTTTTCTCACAATCATCTACAGTATAGTCCCATAGACCATTACAAATATTTACCATACAGTGCAGACTGTAGCCTGGGATACTGATTTTCAGCACATTGTCAGAGGTTACCAGAGCAAAATTGTGTGGAATTCAAGCTAATGACATCCAGGAAAGACCCTTTCAAATGAAAATTGAATAAGGGTGTCTCCCAGGATTTGATCCAGCTGTGTGGAACACCTTAAATAGATCTATTCATCTACCATCACAGCAATCAGTTGGCAAAATTTGTCACTAGAATTCCATGCAAGAAGGCCTGGAAGACAGATCCTTTTCCTCTTCCTTGGACAGGAATTTTCCTGTATGTTTTGCCACTAATATCCAGGGCAATTTTGAAGATTCTGAAGGACTGTCCAAAGATCATGATGATGACTCCCTTCTGAATCAGACAGCAGTGATTATCCCTTCTTTTGGAAATGGCCAGGGCCAATTATAGCAAGCTTTCTCACAGACTAAACCTACTTACACAGGGCAATGGGTGTTTGTTATATCCAAACAAAACAACTGCAACTAACTGCATGTATGATATAATCTTAATACCATTTGCATGCCTATAGTCTGAGGATGTGTAACAGATATTAAAGGAGGCAAGAAAATATGATCTGTAAAATTAACAATTAGAAAAGTTTTTCTAGTTGGTGCCAAGACAGAAACCAGCACCCTTTTGGGGCTAGTGTTTCTCTGGATCTACATTATTTGTGTGAGTTACTATTTTCAGGCCTGTTATGCTCCTCTATGAAGGTTCATTTTTGGCCATTCCAACTTGTCTGTCCATGGATCTCCTCTTTCAATGTAAACTCATGTAAAACATGTTTTTGAAAGGAATTCTACATACTAAGCCTCATACAAAACAGGTAGCTCCTACATGGGATCTTAATTTTCATTCAGAACAATGAAGTCTTGCTTATCTAACTGACTTGAACATCCTTTAGATGCCCAAAGACAGCTCAGGTACTACACTAACAGAGCAAAGTCATTGAGGAACTCTCAGACTATTTCCAACCATGTTAAATCAGACTACTTCCAAGTGGTTCCCTTATGATATAGCTTTTTATGTCTACAACAACAAACAATTCCAGGCATGGTCAAAGATTATTCTAACAGGGCCTTGGCTTCATCCATGGCTTTTTAGGAAGGGTTGGATTATTGAGCTTGAGTTGACTATTGGTTTTTGTGTGTAGAAGGTGCCCTGAAGCTTTGGAAGCTGTGTGGCTGTTATATCCTTAGCAGTTTACTGCAGCAGTGATCATATGAACATCTGCTGTTACAATGACTTTAATTTTATAACTGTAGTTTAACACCTTACTAACTCAACACCATAAAACTCCACTGCCAATAATGAGCGGACAGATGATCTGATGTGGCAACCCCTAACCGGGAAAAGCCAAAATAAGAAGAAGAAGTTTAACACCTTACTATTAGACGCAAAAATGTTTTTCTTGCCTCTTTTAATACCTGCTGAAAGTCCTCAGAAAAAAAGGTGCTTAAAAGCTATTAAAATTATATCATCTAGGCAGTAAGTTTCAGTTGCTTGGGGCTGGGTTGTTTCAGACACTCCTAGTGTTGTGTGAGTAGGTCTTTAGTCTGTGAGGAAACTTCTGGTAATTGACCATGGCCATTTCCAAAAGAAGGGTAAACCACTGTTGTCTGGACCAGAAGGAAGTCACTACAATGATCTTTGGAGAGTCTTTTTGAAGTTTGAGAATGACCCTGGGTGTTAGCAAAAAAGGTGGAAAAGCAAACATTCCTGACCAAGGGGGGGAAAATCTGTCTTCCAAGCTTTCCTTTATGGAGTTCTGGAGCAGAAATTTGCCAAATGAATGTTGAGAGTGGAAACAAAAAGAACTATTTGAGGTGTTCCTCAGAGCTAGATGAATTCTTGGAAGACCTCCTGATTGAATTTTCATTTGTAAAGGTCTATCCTTGTTCTTCTCAGCTTGTTTGTCACACAGTTTTGCTCTGATGGGATGCACAATGTCTGCAGAGTGAGATTGTGCTACAAAACTTATATCCCAGGCTAACATGGCTAGTTTCCACAAAGGCTAAAATCTGGCTCTTCCATGATTGTTTATGTATCACTTCACTGTGGTGTTATCTGTAAATGCTTGTAGATTTCTCAGGGACCATCCATGATTGAGAAGGTTGTGAGCATTTATAAGTGCCAACATCTCTGTATGTTTATGTGTTTTGGTTTGTCATTTCTGTTCCAAAGACTCTGCAATTTTTATCCCAGTAGACACTGCTTCCTAAACAAATTCCAAGGCCAATGTTAGGCAGACTGTGCTGAGCTGGAAGGCAGACTTGGAGACCTGGATTTTGACAAATGTGTTGTCCACTTGAAGAATGTCTCCCTTTTCACTAATCCTAACACCAGAATGTGGAGTCTTCAGGAATATTGATGTTGACACCATACAGAATTCAGGTACTACTGGATTTTTCTCATATGGAGTGTTGCAAGAGGGATCATAAAAATCAAAGAAGTCATGAGACACAGCATCCTGAGAAATCCCCTGGCTGAGACAGTACTGTGAGCTGAAAATCTCTGGAATACATCTAAATGCTGCTCTACTTTTCCCTGGAGAAGAGAACCTCTTTCAACTGAGGCATCCATGAGACAGCCATGGAAAACAATCCACAGAGAAGGACTTAAGAAAAACATAGATATTTTCTCCTGGAATCATGGTATGTGTAGGTAATCCCTTATCCGGGTGAGACATTCCAATATTTTGAAAAAAAGACACTACAAACATAAGCAAGCCATCTAAATAAGGAAACAATGTGAATACCTTGCAATTTGAAGTAAGCTGTCACAAGAGCTGGATGCATTGTGAATACCCTTGGAGGAGTGGATAGACCAAAGTTTAATGCAAATAATTGATAATTTGATCCACACATAGAAAACCTTAAGAAACATCTGAAATATGGATTTGTAAGAATGTGATGATATGCATCTTTTATATCTAAGGATACAAAAAAAATTCAAATGGAAAATAAGGGTTAATAAGTTGTGAATGGACAACATGTTGAACATAGACACTATCCCACACAGATCTGGAATGAAAAGGTCCAGAACTGGTATTCAAAAAGCTTCATTATTGGTACAAGATACATTCTTGAATTAAAAAAATGTAAAACTTTTCCTAACTGAGGAGGATGAAGGACTGCTTCTATCACCACCTGAGACAGTAGATTCTGAAATGCTGGAAAACAATGAGTTTGGTCAGGTGGATGAGGAGGAATTCCTTGAAAAGGACTGAGGAACTCTCATTGCCTTTAGTAACCTTTATGGATTACTTTCAGAACCCATCTGTCTGAAGCTATCAGCCAAACAGATAAATAGAGGTTAGAAGACTTTCTGGAAGGATTAAGGGTTTGCCTCTGTGGGAAGGGGAAGGAGAGTCTTTTATATAGTCATTCAGACTTATTAGACTGTCCTTTGTTTAAGGAGGGGACTACTTCTTTCTTTTTAGAACCACCTCATCATTGCTTTTGTAAATGTTTGCTTACCAAAAGCTAGCAGAATTTGCTCACTCGACTGTTTATAGAAGGTAGCAGGAGGCAAACTTGATGAAGAAAGCTGAGAAATCTGAAATATTTCTTGAATCAGCTTACCTCTCTCATCACACATTTAAGGACTTCTGCATCAGATGGTCCAAAAACTAAATTCTCTGTCCAATGGAGAGTTACAAATTTCATGGTTAACATTTTCTGTAAGGTTTTGATAACACAACCAAGCAAACATCTTCTTGTTGGCGGGATAGATTTGTGTCCCAAAGACTCCCTCATCTGTGGATAGACTCCCTCTCCATGTCAAGCAGAGTACCTCTCTAGCCCTCTTTAAGATGAACCTGGACAACTGGATGGGAAACAGAAAATACATCCCTGGGATCCCACCCATGTCCCTGATGGACGGGGGAAACAGGTGCTGGCTTTGTGGGAACATGGGCAAAATTTTTGGCTAGGTTTATAAGGGCATCCAAGCCAATAGTCTAGTATCATCCTATGAACTTATGAACCTATGAACCTATGAACCAGTGGAAACAGCCTTAAAAGTGGCATTGGCACAGTCATAAACACTTTCTAACAGTGAGTAGCCACTTGACACACAGACTCACTCAAATTACACAAAGCAGATTTTTCATCAGAAGTGGAAACAGATGCCATAGTATTCCTCATATTCTCAAAAGAGGCAAGCATAAACTTTAACGTGTGAGCTTGACAGGTGATAATTCTAAAAACAAGTGTTGCAGAGGAATACATTTTCTCCCAAATCTAGCAAAAGCTTCCTCATTCTTGTCAGAAGGAGTGGAATTGGTATTAACCAAGTGTTTAGCACCAGCTGCATTCATTAAACAATAGCTGCTGCATTTGCTCTGGGATGAGTGTAACAACTTATAAAACTGAGGCAGTTTACACAGTCCATGTGCCCTCTTGGGGGGAAGCAGGCTAGGTGTCAGGTGAGTTACAGGTTGTGGCAACATCCTACAATGCAAAAAGCACAAGAGGTATCAAAGTAAGTTCTGCCAAATCCAGTTGTAAAAAATCATAGCACTTCTTTAGAGACTGTGGAATATCATTATGTTCCGACTTGAAATAACTGATTGATTCTGGAGATGGTTTCAGAGAATGAGAATCCTTCAAAGGGACTAATCAAAGTCATACTCTTATCAGACTCTGACTGAGAAATCTGTATAGGCATAATAGAATGTTCCCCTTTACAATTAGTTTGTGGTTCATAAACCTGGACCTCCTTAGAAAATGAAGAATCTGTTTTGCTTTTCCAGAAACAACAGAAATGGAAGGGTCAACAGCCTGCACTAGCAAAGAGCTAAGTCTAATAAATCACCCCTATTTAAAGTGCCTGAATCTGGAGAAGAACTATGTCTAAGGATTTGTTTCATTTTTACAGGAATTTCTGAAGAAAAAGACCCACTTTTGCCAAACCCCCAAAAAATCTCCCTAGGTATAGTGTCTAACTTTCAGTAAATGGTGGTATATGGACTACATCACAGGGTGCTAAGGAAAAAGATGACTGGTTTGAGGAACCAGTGTCACACATCTGTGGTGGAGGCACTTTAGCAGCTTGTTGTGGTGGCAAAAACTGTTTATTAATTTTCTTACTTTGGTGGCAGAATAAGGAAGAACCAAGGAACCAGTAGGTTGGTCCATGGTTAAGCTGAAAAAGATGTCTGCTTTCTGAGGAAGCCTAGCAGCAGAAGTCGGTAAAACAAGTAAGGAATAATAAAGTCAATTTTTCCTGTAAAAAAAACACTAAAAAGGACTTCAAACATTTGCCCTGCCCTCCAAAATAAAACAATAAAACGTCCTCAGTATTTTGGCTTACATACAGACCTGAATGCAGTCTGATTTGACTGGCTTCTTACAGCAGCTCTGAACTTTCTGTAAGTAAACTATTTTGTTTTTTTTAATTGAGATGATTCTGTTAAAAGTAGAGGCCTAAGCATTTACAAACAGCCTCAGTGGCAGCTTGGCTATGCTATATAAGGTCTTTTATCTGGATCTGATTTTACCCAGTTTTAAGAGCCAGTGTTACTGTCTTCCACCCCTTATGGTAATCTGACTGCCAAAGTCCTAACACCCCCTCTGTCATTGTATTGTCTGTTGGCAAGCTTATAATTTTCTCACCCATTGTTTTACATAGATTCATAATACTGATGACCTACTGATCAAGCATATTTTGCTCTTGAGTTAAACTCCATTACACCAAATCGTCATTTTCACAGAGCTCACATTTGTTTAGCATCCTTGCCACACTCCTAGAGTGCACTGAATTAATCCTGTGCCATTCTTGGCAGATAAAATATTTATTTTACTGTTGTACACTTTAACTACTTTATCTACCAATTTTGCACTTTAAATCATTTCCAAGTGTACTGATATTGCACTGTTTGCTGATTTCTGAGAACTGCATTTTTGAGAAGCTTTATTGGCAGCGTTACTGTATAATTTACTACTTTATATTTGTCATTGGTACTTAATTGCTGTATTCCTACAATTTTGGCCCTGCAAAAGAGATTTTATACAGTTTCCTGTTCTAAACAGTTTCCTGTGTTTTAACTCCCTGTATACATTTAGAGAATGTGTGAGGCTCTTTGCTCATTCCAGGAGAGCTCAGCAATGGTTTACATTCTGGCCTAGGCCTCTGAAGTGATTTCCCTGCATCAAGTGCTGTCTCAGAAAAGCCTTCATACTTGTTTTTAAGAATCACACTTCTGGAAGCTATTCAAGTGTTTTGCTAATGACTTATTGTTTTATTTATGTAGTTATATGCATTTAAGGCTGAAATTGCTGTATTTAGTCAAATGTGCATTGCTGTTGTCTGATTGACTTGAAATTGCCTTATTTAGCTAGATTGCTAAAGTTGTTTACTGGTAGCATACACTCTAAAGCAATCTTTTTGTGATTTTATATTCAGAGGACTGGGATAATCCATCTAGTGGCAGAGGGTGGTGGCCTGGTCTACCTGATTTGGGAAGTTCAAGCACATAAGAAAACTGCAAGTGGCGTTGTTTTATTGGCAAGAGTGCTCAGAAGCCAGTTCCCTGTGGTTCAAGTGCCTGTATATATGAGTTACATTAGTGAGGCTCTTGGCTCATTCTCACAGAGCTCAGCGACAACTGGCATTCTTGCCTCTGTTTCTGAAATGATTTCCTTGCATCAAGTTCCATCCAGACAAAAGCTAAGTAATAGTATTTAAAAATCTCACATCTGGAAGCTATTTAAGTAATCGACTGCTGATTTCTAGTTTTGTTCATGCATTTATCAGCATTTAATACTGAAATTACCACACTTGCTCAAACAGCTTAGAGGCCATTTTCCTGTGTTGAAGTGCTTGTATAAATCAGGCATTCTTATGTGCCACTGTTCATCACACAGCAATGATTAGTAGTGTCCTGTATAGCTGCAGACACCTATAAATCAAAATTTCCTTTTAAAATCTCAGCAACTGTACCAGTAACTTGATGAGTGTAGGGTAACTACTTTGTGCATTGGGTAACACTGAGCAGGTATTTTGCTCATTGAGGAGTGCTGCCCTTGAATTCAGTATTATATGGCCTAGTCTATTCTGTAGTCCCAAAAGCACCTTAGTCAGCGCACTATTAACTCCTCATATACCACACCCTTGAAGCTCACTCAGTAAAGGACCTGGCATTATGGATATGTACTTTAACACTTGCTGTGCAGCTAAATTGGTGAATATAGGTATCGCCATGCAATGTGCCATTGTCTAATGTTCACTTACAGCCATTTAATCCTCAAAGAAGCAAACACAGTATGTGGGAGATGTCTCTCGAGGCAAATCTCTTACATACAAGTACTCAAAATAACAATCTGGTTGTCAGAAATACACACGTTACACCTACCACACACACTATGCATCCCTCACCTAGGCTTACTTATGTTGAGGCATTTAAATACGGGTGTATATTTCGTTATCAAACTTTTAAAAGTTCAAACGTCATATGGTCGAAGCCATATGATCAAACTTTTAAAAGTTCGAAAAGCTAAAAAAAATAAATAAACAACAGAAAAATCCTACCTGACAATTTTAACAAGGAGGGCAAGCCCGCCTGCACCTCCCACATGGGGGGACTGCACCCCCCACACCCCCCACTTTTTAAATATACTAACTCAGAGATCTCACTACAGTGCAGGAAAGGGAAATCTTCCCATTTCGCACTGTATGGAGATCTCCGTTGAAACATCCAAACTTTTAAATGTTCGATCATATGGTGTAGACCATATGACGTTCAAACTTTTAAAAGTTCGATAATGTAATTATACACCCCTTAAATACACTCTTCCCTAATCCCAAAGACCTTCCAGACATCCCACCTGCAAAAAATTATCCTCAGCAAACTCAAAAGTACTCAGGAGTAACAACATCTAACACTACACATACAGCCACACCCAGTGGAGCCTCAACTACCATGCCCATAAGGCAAGGCAATACACTACCCAGGACTCTAGTCATAGGGACTGCATTGTACAACCTACTGATGCCTGACTCACCAGGCTGAACATGGAAAAAATAATGGTCAGCTGCCTATCAGGGGCCAAGATCTGCCAAATTCCACTTGCACTCAAGTCATTGCTCCCGTGGTACCAGTATGACTCTGTCATAGTCCATGTAGGTACAAATAACCTGAGATATACTTTCTTGCACTATATGAAGAAAAACATTATGGAGCTTTCGGACTACTTGTCAAATGTTGGTATGTGCCTAGCATTGAGCAGCATTCTACCTTCACCAAGGATGAAGTTTCAATAAGAAAAGAAGACGGTTGACTTTAATAATTAGCTTAATTGTGGGTGTCATTCTAAGCATATCTCTCAGCTGTACAGATTTTCGTAGAATGTCTAGATTTTTGCCTCATATTTTGTTCTGTTTCTCACAAAATTGTGGTCTTCTGGCAAATCAATGGCAAATTATTGAGGGTTGGAGTCAGAAAATAATGACAGTATTTTGAGTTTCAGACTTCATACCCTTCAGAAAAGTCATACTAATGCAAAACCTGTTGTTCTATCTACTTTTTAAGTTAGTAAGAGCAATATTTAAAAAGTGTACTTATTTTTGGGCCTTTGTCCCCACCCCATTATTTATTGCTGCATCCAGATTTCTTGCCATAACAGGTTGGGAGGTATGATTCTAGGGGGATACAATATGGTCTGTAACTGCAAAAACTAGATTGCAGGTCTTACCAAAACACAACTAATAACTCAGAAATGTTGGTGAAACCAAAGAACATAGATGGTGGTAGAAAGAAATGTGGGTCAAAACCTAATAAAATAAATGTTTAATAAACTTTAATTAAGCGCTATTGTCCGATACATCCAGATTTCATCAGAAGTAAAGTAATATAGCACAGCATGCCATTCAAGTATAGGAATTAAATATCTAGCAACCAATCCCTAAAAATTCAAGAGTCACATGATACAAACTGGTGTCAAAGCACAATGCTCAAATCTTAAAGGTAAAACACCATAACTACATAAAAAATGCTTGAGTTTAAAATAAATTACACTAAAACAAGTAATTTAGGTCTTAAAAGAAAACCCGATTTATACATAAATTTTATTTCGACAAAACACCTTACCATGTTAATGCATAGAAGTGAACAATGAGAAAAAGGACATTATAAACAGACAATATAAAATGCACAACCAAATGAAATTTATGTTATTGATAACTGCATCCTTAAACCATTCACATCAGGGCACAAACAAGGGCAAAACAGATATAAAAATAATTATTAAATAATAATGAAAGCTTTGCAGAGTATAATTTTAAAATGCTCTGAATAGAGGAAAGGTCCTTAAGTCCACGAGTCATCTTGGAGCTATGCTTTAATTACCAAATCAACTCTCTAAATCCAAATCATGTTTCCCAGGCTTTACTTCGTACATCAGTAATAACCCTTTCAAGTACTGCAGACCCCAATTTTTGATTGTACCATCTCAGCACAAGAGCATATATTTGAAGAATACATTTCGAATTTTCTCTACTCACATCATAGATATGTTCATAAATCTTCTGCCTTAAATAATGCTGTGTCTTACCAATGTAGAACCCTTTACAATCCAGGCAGACTGCAATGTATTCAATACTGGTATTGACACAAGATGCAGCAACTTTACAGTTAAGTTGCCACCATTATAAATAATGGGAAGTTTCTCTTCCCCCCCAAATATAGCCACACTGGTTACGCATATCACACATCTTAGTGCCCATTGCCCTATATACAGTGTTAGTTGTAGTGCAGCCATTATTAGGGTGCAGGTCAAATCTAGTTTTCATATTCTTTGCTAGTTTATAAACAAAATTGACTTATCAACCAAAGCTTTAAATAAAAGTGTATTGGCTTTAAAAAGGCCCAGTTTTTTTTTCAGTAATTTTTTTACACTCAGTAGATCTACGATAAAATAAAAGTAGTATTGCACTTTCAAAACTCAAGCTTTTGGCTCATACTGGGCAAAGGATGAAATATTGGTCTTTGATCTGGTACATCGACAGGGCCAAAAAGATTTGTAGCAATCCAATGCATCCTGCCAATGGTCTGTACACTTGCCTATCCTCAGGCAGCAGATTCAGAAGCCTGCATTATAAGACCACCAGACTAAATAACAGTTTCTTTCTGCTCTCCATTAGACTGTTAAACTCTTGGGGAAAAACGAACCATGAGTCTGTCAAAACACTCAACGACTTATGTTACATAACTAGCCTACCAAGTGGCTTATTTTATGGATGTGCAATAACCAAGTGCAATACTAATAGTAAAATGAAAAAAAAAGCTTCTGCCACAATGAAAAGTTCACTGAGAAATTCTGTTAAAATGTAGGCTTTAATAAAATGAAGAAATAAAAAGCACAAATTGTGCTGTTCAAGTTGCTTTTTATTTCTTTGTTTTATTAAAAAAAATTACAAATTTGTTTTCATTTTACTATTTTTGCCTATTAAAGCTTCCTCTGGAGGTGGTTTTTGGTTTGGTTGTAAGTGCAATACTAAGGTAGCTCACCTACCACACTGAAGGACTATAAAGTGCAATATACAAACTGTGCAATAATTCAGTCTAATCATATATATGCTGCTATTGGTTCAATTTTACTTTGACAATATTACCTTTATATTGTTCCTTGTCTTCCTTGTCTCCTGTTCTGGGATGGGTGTGGGTCACTGCTGTCCTACTTTACTTACTAATTGCTACTTATTAAATTTCTGCTCTGATATTTTATTAATTTGTCTCTGTCTATAAGTGCAACTCGTTCTTGCATTGAGATTGAAGAATTGTAATTTCATTCAGCTACACTTCTGTGTAGTTTTGAATGATGATGAAGTTTTCTTTGACTTTTGACTTTGACTTTGATCCTAACAGAAGTCTAAAGCTATCTTTTCTTCCCTTTGTAACATCACAAGTAATCTGATCTAACAACTTCCTAGGGTAACAACTCTATAAAAACATATTTAACAAACAATCAGATTCTTCATTAAAAACATCAGCACTGGAAATCATTCTGTTTCAGTGGGTGGCAATTAGAAAAATGCAGATAGGCATATGAAGAAGTGTGCTTTCTGAATATATTTGAATAAAACTGCATGTCATGTTTTGTTAATTTTGCATCCAGAAAAGTAAATTAATCTTTGGCATATGTGTAGGAGAAATGCAACAAAACAGTAGTGCCACTGAAATCATTTAAAAACTCATTAAACCTGTACTCAGTATCATTTCATGGGATTCAAGTATCATCCAAAATCCCTTAGTATTTCATCCAACTCATTAAAGTATGAGCTGAAGATATAGGCCAGTTCACATTCTAACATACCTCTATTAACAAATACAGGGGCACAAGGGGGCCCTATAGCCACACCTTTGGTCTGTCTAAAATATTCACCTTAAAAAAAATTGTTATGCAAAACCAGCTGCATTAAATCAACCAAAACATTTGCTCTTGGAGATTCACAAAAACTAAAGGTGGATAACAAATCATTAAACATAGCCAACCCTTGTTCATGAGGCATACTCGAAAACAGATTGGTTACATCAGCTGTCAAGAAAGAAAAATCTCTGTTTTAGAAGACATCTGATATACCCACTGTGTTTTAATAAAATATAAAAAGTATGCAACAGATGTAAATATACTTTAATGTTGGTGGAAAAATTATGTCATACAACCAAAACTAATTCTACAGAGTTTGTCAGTGACACTTGCGCCATGCCTGCAGTACAGGATAAAGACCCTACACATAAAACTACTTATGCTCAGGTGCTTACAGGTAACCTTCCTAAAACACCTCCTGCACAGTACAATCAAAAAAAGGGACTGCAGCCATCATGTAAAATCTCCATTAAAAAAACATCCACAGCTACACATAGTAACACTGTATCCCATTCTTATACTGCTAAGCCCTTAAGACAAACCAGCACACAACCAAATTTCCTGGTCATTTGTGATTCTATAGTAAGGTTCACTGATGTCCTCCTCAACAAACTGAGTATGGAGAAAGTCATGGTTAGCTGCCTTTCCACGGCTAGAACCTGTCAAGTCACACAGGTGCTCAAGTCATTGAACCACAGGTACCAGTATGATTCTGTCAAAGTCCATGTAGGTGTTAATGACCTGAGATGTACCTCCTTTGACTATATGAAGTGAGACAAGTTCAAGCTCACTGATTATGTGCCTTAGGCAGGTATGAGCCTAGCACTGAGCAGCATACTAAATTCTCCACGGATGATGCCATGTTACCAACAGAAAATGATTGATTTTAACAACTGGCTTAGCTTCTTGTTTCAGTCCAAGGGGGTGCTATATTTGACAACCTGGGAGGACGTGGTTAACAGACCATGCTGCTTTGCCAGGGATGGTCTGCACTTATCCCCTCTAGGCTTTCAGATATTGGCAAAGACCTTATCCCCTCCAGGCTTTCGGATATTGGCAAAGACCTTTCCCACTCCCATAGTGCCTTTTTTAGGCAATGCCAGAATGATAAACCTCCCGACTTGACTGAACCTACAAAGGAATATCTGAAGGTGGCAATGCTGTATGCTAGCAGTCTTAACAAGAAACTCCACTCCCTGCAAGCTTTCCTCTCTCTGAAGACTGTAGACATCTGTGAAGTAATAGAGACATGGTTTAAAGTCAGGGAGAGTACCCTGGCAGTGCAAGGCTATAATGCCTTTCTCACCTTTACACCAGGTACTGCACAAGAAGGAACCAAAGGTGGAGGATTCTCAGTCTATATTAAAACAACCTCACATTCAGACTAGTTAAGTGTATGACCCACTGGAACTGATACATGTGTACCTCATCATAAACAGAGCTTTGTACCATATCCTTGCATCTTATAGGTCCCTCTTCAAGTCCCAGGAAACCATTATTAACTATCTCAGTGTACTAAAGTCACTGTTCAACTCAATAAAATCTTCATGGGGTATTTCAACTACCCCATCTATAGATTGGGAATACTATATCACTACTAATGCACAAGCCCAGCGATTCCTACACTTCTATACCAACATCCTGGAAAAGTGGTCCATTCTCCTACCAAGGATAAAAGTTTCCTTGACCTTGTAATCACAACCACAGAGGAGTGATGTTTCTCAAAAAATATAATGCCCTCACTCATCAGATCTGACCATAAGGCAGTATTGCTTGAAATAAACATTACATATGGAGACCCAGTGAATCCAAAAACCTTTAGGATCCATTCCAAAGCAAGCCTTGCTCTACTAAGTGACACCTTGGCTAAATTCCATGCATACCAAAGCCAGTAAACACTATAGCTTAGGCTGAGCTATTCACAAAATCCCTGTACAGCCATATTAATGGCTGTATAGAGCACTCACTCGTATTAAGAATAAGACAAACTCAAAAGACAAACCACCCTGGTGGAATCACAATATCAATCAGTTATACAACAAAAGAAAAAAAATATCTTGACCAAGTGTAGAAGGTCAAAACCCAACATACTAAGTACCCCATGATTAATCCAAACAGGCAGCTAAGAATGTTAATTAATATTTCAAAGGCTAAATTTAAAGAAAAAATAATAATTTCTCAGGCAAAGGATAATCACAAAGCCTTCTATAGCTATGTCTGCAACCTGAAGGGAAATATACAACAATGTGCAGAACTTACTGTAAATAGCATCACCCATGCTGAACCAGAGAACATTTACAAATTTTTGTCTGATATGTTTAGCTCAAATCCCTACCCCCACATACTCCCAACAGTACAAAAGAAATACCACATACTACAATCTCTCCAACCACCTAGGAACAGGTCTTCAATGCATTTTCCAAGGCAAAAAACACTGCATAGATGGACCCTGATAACATCCTAGGATGCTTGCTAAATAGCATGAAATATGACCTCTCTGGTCCACTTGAATCACTTTTCAACTGGAGCCTACAGTCAGGTTTTGTGCCCAAAGAATGGATGATGTGTACAGTCATTTCCTTGCAAAAAGAAGGTCCAACCACCAAGCTATATAACTACAGGCACATAAGTCTGACCAGCTTCACATGTAAGGCTAGGGAAAGAATCATCATGGACTTGATAAATGAGGACACAGGTAACCTGCAAACTTTGGACCCAGCATAGTTTGGCTTTGTTAAAGGAAGTTCTTACCTATTAAATCTGGTGTACTTCTTTGAGAGCATCACCAAGGAAATGAATGAATGCAAGATTGTGCACTCAGCTTACCCTGACTTGGCCAAGGCTTTTCATACAATACCCCACTCAGGCGTTATAGAAAAGCTCACTAAATTAGGTATAAGCTCTTTTGTCACCTATTGGATAGACAACTGACTCACTGATAAGACCAAGGAGGTCAAAATAGGTGACATCACCTCCACCAAGAGGTCAATCACTAGCAAAGTCCCCCAGGACTTGGTACTGGGCCTCCTCCTTTTTGACATCTATTTCTCTGAAATGGAAGCAAACACTGGAGGTCTATAGCTGACAAAGTTTGCAGATGATTGCAAGCTGTGGGTTATCATCAACCCCTGCAGACACTAGCATTATTCAAGAAGGCCTGTCTCTAAATAAAAATGGTGCCAAAACCATGGTCTTGAACTCAGTGTTGAGAAATGCATAATTGTACCCTTTGAGAAGTCAAACATCCTGGTTAATTACCATGGTTATAATATATCCCTAAGAGTTGATCCATTGGTCAGCCTTAACTTCGACCACTAAGTGGCCACAGTGGTGAGAAAATCCTTTTATGTTGCACAACTTGTAAGCAAGGGCATGGCATCTAGGTTCAAAGAGGTTATTATCCCACTGTACTCTCTTCTTATCAGAAAAATCATAGAGTACAATGTTCCCTTCAATATGTACCGGACCAGGCACATGCAGCAACTAGACTGACCTCAGAGATCCTTACAAAAAGAATGCAAGGTGTAAAAAAACCTGCGTTATGCAGAACACCTTAAAGCCCTTTCCCTCTACTCAGTCTTCTAAAAATTACTGAGGGTGATCAATGTCTGGCTTACTCGTTTTCTGCACACTCCACGCTTATTAATCTACTGCAGATTTGTAAGTCAAACATTATCATATATACAAGGTCTGGTGAACCTGAATTTTGTCTCTGATTTGAAGAGAATATACTGAAGAGAAGATGTGTGTCCCAGGGACTGCCCCTCAAATGGAACAATCTTCCAATCAATGTAAAGCTGAATTAATCTGTTACCAAATTTAAGTGCAACCTAGACAAGTGGATGGGGAAAAGGATATTGATGCCAGGCCTGGAACCCATGTCCTTTATGGATAGGGGAGCTTATAAATACCTGGCCCTCGATGTCCCATTTCAATACAGGACATCATTATTCTTTCAGGAAAAATGTAGGCTTAGAAAGCCAAACCCCCCACTCAGCAATTAGTCATTAGTCTAATAACAATCTGTGAATATATGAATCCAAATTGTGTTCATATAGGTCTCGGAAGAGCTGAAAACTCTGTCAATAAAGACCTTCTGCAACCACTATTGGTCTCAAATGCGGGTTTCTAACATTTTTATTTACCTTAGGTATTATAAAAATTGAAAATACTCTAGGTATTTTAATACTTAAAAAATTATATTCATCAGGACTAATAATACCTTGCATTAAACAATGGTTGAGAAAAAAATACAATTTTATATGCACTGTTAATTTTATTTTTGAACTCTTGTTCATACTGGTTGCTGTCAAATAACAACTGTAGCATCTTGCCACTGTAGTCCATACTGTCCATAATAACCACTCCCCACCTTTGTTGAGCTTCATAATTTGTAAAGATCTATCTGATGAAAGGTTAGACAACAATTCTCACTTTTTGGGACCAATATTACTCATATAATCATGTTATTTCCTGCTTAAAAATGATCTAATGTTGTTTTTCTAACTTCTACCAAATACATGAATAAGTGGGTCAATGCAAGGTTATAGTGCTATGTTTAACTGATGTACGTTTGCAAATTTTAGCAGATTTTTCTTCTTTTTCCAAAAGTTGGTCAGATTTAACTTTCTAGTAAACAGCTTAAGATAAATTAAAACCTGAACTCTTTCACCTCCTGACCTGGGAGATTAAAGTGAAACCCATTACAAATAAACTAAAATGGGTCCTAGTTGTCATAACACTACTGTAAGAAAATATGTTATAACCATTATATGTATAAACAACACCATCATGTGTGACAAACTGGGTTACCTCCATTGCTGCCTCTTTATCCAATGTCTCCTTTCTCTGTAATTCCTTTTTCTTCCCCATCCCCCTCCCCCTCTTTCATTCTGGTTCACATAATCATCCTTTAATCCTTAATTGTCTAAATTCTATTGAGCAATTCTGTCAGACCTCCTCAGGGGAGAATCTCCATAAGGTTAGCTAAAAATGTATTAAACTCACTTTCACCCCAAAACGACATTTCATTAGTTTATTTTGGATACAAAATGGTTTTCATCATTGTGAAATACAACATAGTGGGGCATTTGTATATCATTAACAGAATTGTATAAATGGTTAAAATTGGAATTCATACCACTAAACCTAAGAACCCTTAGGAATTGGATATACCAATTGTTTGGCATGCTCCCTATTATCACACTCTATCTTTATCTGTTTTTTTACAAATAATTAAATTCACTTGCCAATCCACGTTTTGGGAAATTTCCTGATATTCATCAGAATAAGCATTAAACAATAAACTGCATGCAATATTGTTCATGGTTAAAAATAACTCTAATTTTGCTATCATTGTCCTTAATAACAATGTCCATTAATTCACAACTACGTCTAGCAAATATACAACGTTGAGTTAGTGTCTATATTGTTTGGAAATTTCTAAATTCTTGAACATTTAGGAACCCTTATAGATCTAATGCATTCTCTAAAGTATGCATACTCTAACTTCAGATATCTGAATTTTAACAGCTTTTTGCTAAAAGCTTCAAGTTGTGAGGATAACGTTTAGTTACTCACAAGTTCATCAACATTGGACTCAAAACAAAAGATTTTTTTTCTTTTTTTTTTATTGATAATTTGTCAAATATTACATGAAATCAAAAACGAAAATGATATATATACAATCGCAAAACCTATAAACTTTAAAAACATTATATAACTATATACATTAGTGTCTGTTAAGAAGAAAGCCATAAATAAGTTTAAGGTGTAACCTGAAGAATGATATATAAGTTCATATATCTTTATCCATTTTCTCAATTATTTCTAGTATTTTCATCCAAGAGTTATATAAAGTTATAAGTCTGGTAGTTCTGTTCTTCAGAGTAGATATTTCCATTTGTCCAACTGTTCTAACTAAACTTTTAAATTAATTAAATATAGGAGGAGTCTCACTTTTCCAGTGAATGATTATGATTTTTCGAGCTGCTGCCATTAAAGTCCATAAGATTTGAAAATCTTTTCTTGGCACACAATCCAGAACAGGAGAGTTGAATAAAATCATAGATTTTGATAATTGATAATTATCATTAAAAACAGTCTGAAAAAATAATTAATATTATTCCAATACAAAGTAAGACACTTACATTCATAAAAAATGTGTTGTCAGTCTGCTCTTATTTTAGTCTGACATCTCCAACATAGATCTTCACTTGCATACATCTTAGATAATTTATGTGGTGTATAAAAATTTCTATTCAAATATCTCCAAGTGAATAACTGCAAGTTTATTGATAATGATGACTTCTTGGAAGATTTTAAGATCATCTTTTTTTTCCTTTTCGTTAGGAGGGTGATTATTTATCTGTGTATAATAATTCCAGTAGGTGTCTATTTGGTATATTTTTGTTGTTTTAATTATTTTGTAAATGTTAGATAGATATCCAGCACCTTGATAAGGTTGATTATTAATTATAATAATGTAATCAATAAATTTTGGGACAGTATGTCTAACTGCATCTTGCATTTGTCCAATTCTATTTATAACATATTGTCTTAGATTTTCAAAAGTAGCCATGAGTCATTATTTATATTATATTTTCTGATTGTCTGATTCTTAGTTAATATTTTCTCTTGTTCTACCAGGTGATGCCAGTAGCTTATTGAACCTATCTTGAGCATATTCATTTTCTGAGTTTGGTATGTATCAAGGATAGTGGGTGTAAAGGCTATAGGAAAGATCAGAAAGAACCATGAATTAATATTTGGGACTTTATTTATGAACAATTTAAATGTTGTTAGTGTGATGTTCATATATTTAGATGGCAGTTTATTATTTTTATTTTTATCTTCTAGATAATCTTTTAACATCCAAACTAAAGGAAATGGTATTATAGTTAAATGATCTGATATGTTGTTATGACTAAGTTCAGTATAGACCTGTTCATGTAATTGTTTCCATATAGGTTTGTAGTGTGCATTTAACCATAAGGTTATATTTTTAACAACAGAGGACATAATATATATCTCAATATCAGGTAAATTAATTCCTCCATCTTTCCAGTTTGATAAATGTTTATTTAAAGCAATTTGGGGTTTGTTTGGGAACCATAAAAAATTAATATTAGTTTATTATATCTCTGAGTGATATACTTGGGAGGTGGCAGTGCAAAACTTTGTTTTAGATATAATACTTTAGGAAAAATAATTGATTTAATGAGGTATAATCTGTCTCCCATTGTAAACGTATATTTGTTCCAGGTAGATATTGCTTGCTCTAGTTTATCTAGTGTTTTATTATAATTATATATAAGTGAGTCAGTTAAGTCTTCAAGTAGATCTATGCCTAAATATACTATTTTATTATCCTCTGCTATGTATTTGGAATATTTTTTGTTTATATGTTTCTTTTTAGTATTACATGACATCATTTTTGTTTTGTTTTCATTGAACTGTAAACCTGAAATAGTTTGAAAATTATTTATTTCTTTAAACAAAGCTTGTAAAGATGCATTAGTGTCTGATAGGGTAAGAAGTATATCATCTGCAAATAACTGTAATTTAAGAGATACAGTTTTGTTGATGCAGATGCCTTTAATATTACTATTTGATCTTATCTGATTTGCAAATGGTTCTATAAGTAATGCAAGTAATAGTGGTGATAGGGGACAGCCTTGTTTAGTTCCTTTTTTGATTAGTATGGGACCAGATCTATATGAACCTAATTTAACATATGCTATGGAGTATTTATACAGTGACTGAATAAGGACAATAAAAGATGTAGGAAAATTATATTCTTTTAGGACTAGTGTAAGGAAATTCCAGTTAACAGAATCAAATGCTTTATTAATATCTAAAGATATTATATTTAAATCCAAGTTTTCATGTTTACTATAATCTATCAATGACAGATTTTTTATAAGATTATCATATGTATTTCTTCCTTTGATAAATCCTGTCTGGTCATCATGTATTAGCATAGGAAGAAAGTGGTTAATTCTGTCAGCATATATTGCCATGAACATTTTGTAATCGATGTTTAATAAGGATATTGGTCTATATGACGAACATTGTTTCTCATCTTTGTCTGATTTAATTATTGCTAATATCAATGAATATTTCCATGAAGGTGGTATAATTATGTTTTGATTAACTATGGAGTATACTTTTAAGAGTAAAGATATAGCTTGATTAGGTATTACTTTAAAAACAAAAGATTTTTGACAACCACCCTTCAAGTATCTGTACATCAAGTGGAGTATACAAAATAGTATAACCAATCATCTGGTTATCCTCTGCAAAGCTTTAATTATTATTTAATAATTATTTTATGTCCATTTTGCCCTATTGCCCTGGTGTGAATGGTTAAAGTATGTATTGATCTACTTATTAACATAAAGATCATTTGGTCATGTATTTTTATACTGTCCATTTACATTGTACTTTTTTTATTGTTCCCTTCTATGTATTAATGCGAGGAGGTGTTTTGTATAAACATTTTGTATGGATAAATTGGTTTTCTTTCAAAACCTGAACTACTTGTTGTTAGGGTAGTTTATTTTAAACTCAAGCATATTTTTATATATTTATGGTGTTTTATTTTTAAGATTTTAACTGTGTGCTTTGAAGCCAGTTTGTATAATATGACTCATGAATTTTTAATGACTGGTTGTTAGCTATTTAATTCCTACATTTGAATGTCATGCTGTGCTATATTTAGTTCTGATGAAGTCTGGATGTATTTGATGAAACTGCTTAACTAAATTTATTAAATTTATTATATTATTTGGTTTTGTCTTGCATTTCTTTCTACCACAGTCCATGTTCTTTGACTGCACCAAGAATGGTCTGTACCTGTCTCCTCTAGGCATTCAAATATTGGCTCAAATATTGTACACCTCCACAGAGCCTATTTTAAGCAAAACCAAACTGAAAACATATACCTCTCAACATCTTAAAACAAGAAATCTGGACAAAAATCTAAAATAATGGGATGGGAACAAATGCCCCAAAATAGGGAGAAATGTTAAATATTGCTCTTATAAACTTATAAAGTTGCTCAAATAATAGGCTGTGTGATAGCATGTATTTTCTGAAGGATATGAACTGTGACAGTCAAATGTATAGCATTTTTAGTCACTTCAGTCCTCGGTGTCTTACATATGGTTTTCCAGAAACCCAAAATTTTATGAGGCACAGATCAAAAATATGAAGCAAAAATCTGGGCATTCAGCATAAATTTGGACATTTGAGAGGTATGACTTCCAACATAGCAAAATCTACCCAGGAAAATCTAAAGGTGCCTCTGCTCAAAAAGAAGCTCCACTCAATGTAAGCTCTCCTCACCCTGGAGAATGCAGACATCTGTGTAGCTACTGAAACATAGTTTAAAGTACACAGTGTACCTCTGCAGTTCAAGGCTTCAGTGTCTTTCATACATTCAGGCCAGCAACTGCAAATTCGGGGACTAAAGGTAGTGGTTTCTCGATCCATATTAATAACAAATGCTCCTCTAGGTTGGTTAAACAGGATGACATTCTGGAATTCCTCCACATCCAGATTACCCAGACAAAGTCCCATATCATATACTAGCAGGCTATAGGTCACCCTCTATGCTCATACTTGGACCTATTGGAGTCAATCACCAGCCATCCAAATACTAAACTCATGGGGGAATTTAATTATCTCTCTATAAATTGGGAATCCTACATGATCCCAAATTTGTAGGCACATAGATTCCAAGACTTTGCAAACACAAACATGTTGGACAGGATAGTACATACAGTACACCTACGTGAGGTACAAATATATTGGACTTGGTATTCACAAAGGAGAATGCTGTCCCCTACGTAGTGTCTTCTCTGATAAGGTCATACCACAAAGTAGGCTCTTTCAAAATAAAAATCAGTTCTGTAACCTCAATAAACCTTGTTACAATTAAGAACTACTCTAAGACAAATGATCTTTTATTAGGAATTAACCCATCAAACTTTCAAGGCCCTCCAAATGCAACCAACACAGCAGCCTATGCAGAATTATCCCGAAAAGGTCTGTACAGTCATGTGATGCACAGAGACAGCTGCACCTACCAGAAGTAAGCACACAACTAACTTAAAAAATAAAACATCCTGGTGGAATCCAAAATGAAACAAGCTGTACATCAAAAGAAAAAAGTCATAGTTAAATTAAGAAGTGTAGCACCAAAGTGATAAAAATACTCTCTCATCAAACAGAGTGCATGACTAGGAGGACTAATTAAGTCCAATAAATTAAAAAAGAAAAACAGACAAACTTAGTAAGCAAAAACCAAAAACTAAAGTAAACAGCAGATGCAGGGTAGTATCCAACGAGACGGAGCCTGGATGATAAGAAATCCTTTACTAAATCCAGTAGTCAAAACGAAGTACAACCAAAGTACAAATACATGTAAAATCACAATATAAAAATAGATAAAAGAAAAAGTTTAGCGCTTTCATTAATATTCAGACTTCTTCAGAACAATAAATTGCTGGCTGATGACTCCTTAAATACACACATAACCAATTAGTAAACTATTAACCCACATCATTTCCTTTCAACTAAGAAACATCACAGGAAGTACAAAGTGATAGCGAATTCTCCCACTGTTTGCATAGACATGAAATGTCAGCTAACCAACTGTTAAATCAATAATGCCACATATAAAAAAATATTGTGGGGCAAAAATACTAATGACAGTATAAATAATTCATAACATGGACAACTGTTTGAATTTCAGAAGTGATGTTATAGAAAGTCTGTCATTAAGACCTGGAGGGGAGTATGCATTCAGTCTGATCTGCCACTTTAACTCAATGAACTCCAAATATTCCTCAACACGTCCACCCCTTTGTCCTAAATCAACTTGTTCAAGAATGAAAAAACTGAAACTGCGATTACTTTGGTCATTAATATGCCTGAATAAAGCATTCTTCATATTTTTCTGCTTGACGTCATATAAATGTTGGTAGACTCTAAGTCTAAAAGCATTATTTGTTTTCCCCACATAATAACCTTGACAGTTTTTACATACCGCAATGTAAACAACCCCCTTAGTATAACAAAACATTTTCTTTTTATTAGTGATGGATCCAAAATTCTTAAGTCTAAATTTATCCATATTCATCATAAAAGGGCACTGGGGACATCTACCATATTTGTACGTGCCACTTCTAGTAAGATTAGGTTTGCCTTTTTCAAGTAGTCCTTTAATCGATGTACTCTTTTTATAAACTATAGTGGGTCTATTGCCTATCTTATCCAAGACCCCAATATCATTGTCAAAAACCTTCCAATATTTGTATATTATGTATTTAATTTCTTCAAAATCTGCAGAATATGTGAGTGCCAATGCATGTGTAAATTTAATATTGTTATACCTCTCATTATTGTGGTCATCCCTATTGCCCAATAGGGCTCTAAAATGTCCACTGGTCATAGGTTCATAGGTTCATAGGTTCATACTAGGCTATCTGCCCAAGGGCATTTATAAGCCTAGCCCAGTGTTTTGTGGCTTTCGCCACCCCTTTAGTTTGAAGGAAACTATGCCCATTATTTTGCTGTGCCTCTGTCAAGCAGTGACACTGAGGTAATCCCTGGGGTATATCTGCGATCTCCCATCCATTGGTCAAGATTTCTCTTGAACAATGCCAGCGAGGTGCTCTGCCTCACATGTACCGGGATTTTGTTCCACAGCATAGGGAGTCTCTGGGTGATGAATCTGTCCCTCCAGCACGTCCTATTAATAACCGTGTCAAGGTTTAAGTCTCCCGCCCTTGTAGTTCTGAGGGATCTAGATTTTTTGAGGTGGCATGTTCATCAAATCTGGGTTTGACATGGCCTTGTATGTCAGGCACAGGTCACCTCTGAGCAAGCGGTAAGTGACTGAATAGAGCTGGAGTTCTTTCAGTCGGGCAGCATAAGACATATTTTTGAGACCCTTTATCCTTTTGGTGAGGAACTTTTGGGGCCTTTCCAGCTGCTGCAGGTGTCGGGTCAGATACATTCCGAATGGGGCATTGTACTCAATCATTGGTCTGATGAGTGATGAGTACAGGGGGACGATGACCTCCCTTGATCTAGATGTGAATCCCTTCATGATCAGGTGGGCAATGTAGAAGGTCTTCCTAACTACTTTAGCAACGTGAGTGTCAAACAAAAGGTTACTGTCAACCTGTGTCCCCAGATCCCTGATAACCTCTTTTGTGCTCAGTGGATTGCCACCTATATGGTAGCTAGGGGTAACCTTGTTTTTCCTGAAGGGTATGACTATGCATTTCTTGGCGTTTAACTTTAGGCCATGGCTCTGGCACCAGTTATCCATTTCTGTAAGACCCTTCTGAAGGATATCTGTGTCAGATGTGTTCTCGACTATGGAGCCCAGTTTGCAGTCATCTGCAAACTTTGTCAGCCATAACCTTCCTGTGTTTGCTTGTACTTCAGAAAAGTAGATGCCGAACATGAGTGGGCCCAGGACTGAGCCCTGTGGGACACCACTTGTGACAGGCTTTGAGTCTGACATGGCGGCAGCAACTCTGACCCTGTGGGTTCTGTCACTTAGCCAGTTTGCAACCCATCTTGTGATGTATGGGTTTACATTTAAGCTGATGAGTTTTTCAATGATACCTGAGTGGGGCATTGTGTCGAAAGCCTTTGCCAGGTCGAGGTAGGCTGTATGGACTGCCTTTCCCTCATCAATGGCCTTGGTGACTGTTTTGAAAAAGTCAAACAAGTTTAAAAGGCATGATCTGCCTTTGACAAAGCCAAACTGGGTTGGATCCAAAGTCTGCAAGTTCCCTATGTCTTTATTTATGAGTTCCATTATGATCCTCTCCAGGTCCTCTTATTTTTAACCTTCTGTATGATATTTGACAGAAAGGGCTCTGGGTAACATCTTCTCTGGAACATATTGGACAAATTGTCACATTCCTTGGTAAAGTCATGCAAATCATACACCATCCTGGCCAATCTAACACATTGGCCCTTAACCAGGGCCTTCTTCTGGTGCAAAGAATGTGCACTAGTGAAATGTAATAATGTGTTAGAATAAGTTGGTTTCCTATATAGTTGATAAATAAAACAGTTATTAGCATAATCTTTCTTTATAGTGATATCCAAATAATGAATATAGTCTAAATCCTTGATCATAGTAAATCTCAAGAAACTGGTAGTACTATTCATATACGAGAAGAACCTATTCAGGCCTTGTTCTGATTGGTTCCAAAACAGGACAATATCATCATGGTATTGCCCATACAATACCCATGAAGTCCTGAATTCGGAGTTAAATATGTATTGATCTTCCCAATGCGCTAAGACAATATTGGCGAAGATTGGTGCACAACATGCACCCATGGCAACTCCAAGCCTTTGTTTAAATAAATGTCCTTCAAATGTGATGAAATTATTGTCCAAAATCATCTCCATACAAGTATGAATGGTCAGGGTGGCATCATGATTCAGTGACGAATTACTACACAGAAACTCATAAAACCAGTCCTGACCTATTTCATGCGGTATAACTGAAAAAAGGTCACAGACATCAATAGTCACCAGCATGAGGTTGCTGTCATACATACTCTGACTAACCTTACCAAGGAAGTCCCGTGAGTCCTTAATTATAGTAGCATGATTATCAAGAACCCCCCTTAGTCATACTATCAATATATTTTGCTATACTAAATGTTTTGGAGGCTTTAGCATCTACAATGGGTCTTAAAGGTGGACTATGTAGTGATTTGTGGATTTTTGGTGTTCCAAATATGGTGGGAATCCTAGGATATTTGGTTAAAAGATAGTTGTGTATGTCTAGTGTAATTTGTCCATTCAGTAGAAGTTGCTCCAGTTCTAAGTCAATGTTACGATATGCTATGTTTAGTTCATTGCGTGAGGTCTCGGTGTACACTTCACTGTATAGTATATCAAACATTCTACTATTGTAATCATCAGTATTCATAATAACCAAACCCCCACCCTTGTCCGGTTTCATGAATCTAATATTAGTCTGATGTAAAATTTCACTCAAAATAACCTTTTCATCTGTTTCTAGATTGTCTATGGGTAAGTCATTGTACCTATTGCTCAGTCGTGTTCTAATGTCATTTTCACATAAAACCTCAAATATTTGAACCAAAGGGTGGTTGGGTGGTTGAAAGGTACTTGGTCTCCTAAGGGTTGAGCCATGTGTAAAATTACTATCATGAAAAAATAATGATAGATTTAATTTCCTTGTGAATAATTTTAACTGTAACATAACATCTACTAAATTGCCCTTACTAGTAGGCACAAAATTCATTACTTTAGATAGAAAGTCGGCCCATTCCCTAGTGACAGTAAGTCCACTGTAACTGTAAATACTGAAGTCACCCAGACCATTAGTCACAATTGAAAAGGTCTCATTCTCAGTCTCAGTGTATAATGGGCTGCTTATCTCCGGTAGTTGTTCCATCCCCACCCCCTCCGTGGTGCAGATCAAGGACTGTAATAGTTCGACCTCATCTGTCTTTGGTTGATTAACCTCTCTGATCTCCTGAGGGGGGCTTGTTCTAAAGGGACTTCCTCTCCTTCCTTGTCTTCATCTTGTGTCTCACAAGCTTGTCCTAACGTGTAAGTGTTGTAATTACCATTAGTTTGATTACATTGTCCTCTTGGGGGGTCTGGATAAGCCACACCCTTCTCATAATCCATTTTATCCCTACATAACTTCCTTTCCTTTCTCCCTTTTAAATCACTGAGCTCATTGTGAACAGTGTCAAACACAGCATTAAAAACATTTTTCTTAGATTCAAACAATAAGTCATTTTTGATGTTGACGTCTACCTGGTTAATTTCTCTTAACAGTGATGCCATTTTCTTATTGTTATCAACAATGAGAATACGTAACAATTCACAGCCTTGTCTATTAAAAAATCCCAAAATTCTTTGTAAAGATGTGAATCCTTTTCTAACCCGTTTGGGTATTTCCACATTTGTAGTCCTTTAGGGACTTGCTCCCTCTTAATACATTCAGTTAGGTACTCGTTCTCTAACTGAATTTTCTTGTATTTGAATAGTAAAGTTTTAAACATGTGGATTTGTTGATCTAGTGTACCCAGGTCAGAATTCAAGTTCTCGTTCCTACAATTTAAACCAAAATCAGTTTTTAGCCAATGTTCTATGGAAATATTAGCATAGTCCGCTTCACAAGGCTCATGCATATTCAAGCCTTGAGTGTCAGACCCACCAGTGGTAGCGGAATACATCATTTCCTTATTTCCGTTACCATGGCAATTGTTTCCTTGTCCCAGGGGAATGGAAGAATAAGTACTAGATTGTGAAGTGTCCAAAGGTCTGTTTCTCAAGCCAGCATTGTCCCTGATAATATTATCGACCTTAGCTGACAGTTCAGCAACAGTCTTAGTAAGAAGCGTCACGGATGTCAAGATGCTTTGTAAATCGGCACCATCAACGCCGGTCACCTGGCCACTTGCATCCATAACAAAAAACAGACAAACTTAGTAAGCAAAAACCAAAAACTAAAGTAAACAGCAGATGCAGGGTGGTATCCAACGAGACAGAGCCTGGATGATAAGAAATCCTTTACTAAATCCAGTAGTCAAAACGAAGTACAACCAAAGTACAAATACACGTAAAATCACAATATAAAAATAGATAAAAGAAAAAGTTTAGCGCTTTCGTCAATGTTCAGACATCTTCAGAACAATAAATTGCTGGCTGATGACTCCTTAAATACACACATAACCAATTAGTAAACTATTAACCCACATCATTTCCTTTCAATTAAGAAACATCACAGGAAGTGCAAAGTGATAGCAAATTCTCCCACTGTTTGCATAGACACGAAATGTCAGCTAACCAAATGTTAAATCAATAATGCCACATATAAAAAATATTGTGGGGCAAAAATACTAATGACAGTATAAATAATTCATAACATGAATAACTGTTTGAGTTTCAGAAGTGATGTTATAGAAATTCTGTCATTAAGAGTATGTATTTGTACTTTGGTTGTACTTCGTTTTGACTACTGGATTTAGTAAAGGATTTCTTATCATCCAGGCTCCGTCTCGTTGGATACCACCCTGCATTTGCTGTTTCCAATAAATTTTAAGGTAAATATAATGCCTCTGGTCAAGGACAACCATAAGGTCTTCTTCAGCTATGTCCAAAACCTCAAAGGCAATATACAACAGTGTGCTGAACTGCTGGTATATGGGTCCACATTCACAGAACTGGAAGATATAGAAAATCTTCTGGCTGACAAATTTAAACCTATTTTTACCACCTTTTCTCACTTAACTACCCATTGGAAAATACCATCTATCATACCCCAAGAATACAGCTTTGATTAGCTCCCAATAATAGCCCAAGACACCTGCTAAATAACATGAAATATGACTTATCATGGCCACTGAAGTCACTATTTAACCATTGTCTCTGAATAGGCTTCATGCCACACAAATGGAGAACCACAACAGTCATCTGTCTACACAGGGCAGGCCATCAACTGATCCCTGAAACTACAAACACATTAGTTTGACTAGTCCATTATGCAAAGCCATGGGATGAATTAACATAAAAATGATTAACAATGACATAGGAATACTTCAAACCCAACCCAGTTTGGTTTCATCAAAGGCAGGTCATGTCTACTAAATGTGTTACACTTATTTGAGAAAGACACCAAGGCAATGGATGAGGGAAAAATGGTGCATACTGCCTGTCTTAACATAGCTAAGCCATTTGATACAATGCCCTACTCAGGCATTGTAAACAAAATCATAAAAGTGGGCATACTCCACCATGTAACCAGCTGGATAACCAACTGACTCACAGATAGGACCCAGGAGGGTAGGATTGGAGACATCACATCCAGAAAGAGGTTGGTCACCAGTGGTGTCCCCCAGGGCTCTGAGCTAAGTTTACTCCACTTTGGAATCTATTTGTCAAAGGTCAAGGCCAATGTCAAGGGCATCTGACTTGCAAAGTTTGATGATGATTTCAAGCTGGGAGCAGTCCCAGGACTTCTCCCATACAATTATTTTACTGAAATGTCTATCACAGACAAATGACTGATGCCAAAACCATGGCTGAAATCCCAATGCCAAGAAATGCATAAAAGTAATTTTGAGAAATCCACTATCCCTTGAATCTCCCTTCTTAATAAAACACCCTATAAGTAGGAACAGTAGTCAGGGATTTAGGGACTCATATAGAAAGTTACCTGGCTTTTGACGAACATGTGTCTACGGTTATAAGAAAATCATTATTCTTCATCTACTTTTGGCTTTTTCCAGTTAAGGGTCACCACCGTGGATCAGCTGTCCGCTCATGATTGGTAGTAGAGTTTTTACAGTGTCAAGTTGCCAGCCTGGCACCCAACCTTCCACAGAAGGCACACACACGCACTCACACCTAGGGCCAATTTAGAATGTCCAATCCACCTACATCATGTCTTTGGGAGGAAACCGGAGCACCCGGAGGAAACCTACGTGACCACAGGGAGGACATGCAGACTCTGCACAGAAGGATCCCCAGCTGAGGATCGAACCAGAGAACCTCTTGCTGTGAGGTGGCAATGCTAACCGCTGCACCACCGTGGCCACCCATAAGAAAATCTTTCTATGTCTCTCAATTTATAAGTAAGGCAAGGCATCTGGGTCCAGAGAAGTCAATGTTCCACTACACTCAGCCCACATCAGCTCCATCACTGAGTATAACACTCTCTTCAGTATGTACCTGACCAGGCATATGCAACAACTGGAACGTCCACAGAGGTTCTTCACAAATAAAAAATGCAGAGCATAAACACAATACCCTATATGCAGATTGAGTCAAAGCCTTATACCTATACTATGTTTCCTACAGCCTGCTGACAGGCAATTTATGCCTGGCATCCAAGGCATCATTAGATCCTGCCTTGATGGACCTTGTGCAGATCTGAAAAGCAAACAACATCAGAACTACTAGATGCAGCTAAACTTTGCTTGCAATTTAAATAGGACATGTTGAAGGGACAGGTAAGTATCTTAGATAATTCCCGTTCTCTGTAATAGGCTTCCCAGCAATGTGAAGCAGAGCCCTTCCCTATCCTCATTCAAGCATAACCTGGACCAATGGTTTGGAAATCAGAAATTCATCCCTGGTCTGACACCTATGCAGCTGTTGGACAGATGCAGTAGTTAAACCATGCCTTAACTAACACATACCATGTAAAATAACCTTTGAGGCAAAATAGCCCATGAGATGCATTTGGGTTGCATGGCTAGGCTTATAAAGGCCCCAGCAGTAATTAGCCTAATATATACCTATGAACCTAGGAAAAGTACTTTTAAGTTACTTTTAACAACTTTTTACCACAAAAGTAAAACAGTGATACTTTTATTTAAAAGTAATTAAAAGTCACTTAATGGTCATTAAAACACCTTTCCTAGCTTTAAAATTTAAATTTTACAGGAAAAAGTACAAATTCTGTCAGAAAAAGTAGAGTGGAAGTTTCTTCTCTGAAGGGAACTTATCATGCCTTTCAGCTATCCAGATTTTCACAGACAATCCAGAGTTTTACAACACAATGTCCAGTTTGTTCCTCATACAATTTGTGGTATTCTGACAAATCATCAAGGACTTAATGGATTGCATAATGCCAAACATTTGAGTTTTAGATTTCATAACCTTTGGGAAATGTGTGCCAGTGCAGTTTACAAGAGCAAAGTTAAACAATTGTCCCTATATGTGGGCCTTTGTACCCTCATTATTTTTGACTTTGTCTGGAATTCTTCTCCTATGAGGTTAAGAGACATAGAAATTATCTGTCCATCACTGGAGCAGGTTTATCTGACCATCGATCCTTGAAAGCTCAAAAGAGGAGTACTCTATGACATCAGGAAAGCTCTGCAGGGCTTGGTGCCTAAATCTGACTATTTAGCCTGCTCAGGTCAAGCTGACTAATGGTTCGAGTGCATGGAAGGTGCGCTGAAGCTTTCAAAGCTGGTCAGCTGTGAGAGCCTTAGCAGGACATAACCCATCTAGCTAAAGCTACTGCATAAAGCATTCATATCATGAACATCCAGGGGAGTAGCTAGGGCATTTAGAGCCCAGGTCAAGCCCTGCATTTGCCCCCCACCACCACCACCAACAGAACAAAAGGAAAAATGGCTTAACAAAAGCATAAGATACCATGAGGCTCAAAAGCATGCCAGTACAGGAAGTTTTATTGAAAGTTTGACACATTTTCAGAGTAAATCTTTTAACTGTCATGCGATACATAACCAAACAGAACACAGCTTTAGCAATTTAAAGAAATCATGCAAATATTAAAAATTAAACATGACTGAATAATATCGTAGTTTTGTTGCATGAAGCTTTAGTACTCTTTGGTATACAGTCACATGTTCCAGGGTGTTGTGTACCATTTAATAGTTACTGTTCAAGCTAAAATGCTAGACATTGCTCAGGTGAAAATCAAAATGAGTAATTTCCCTTAATGATCACTTCAGTAGTCACATGTAGGCACAAGCACCAAATGACATCAAAATGAAAAATTTCCCCCAAGGATCCCTTCAACAGTTTGTCCTGTATGGACAAGAACCAAAATGAAATATTTCCCCTAATGACCTCTTGAGTAGTCTTCCCATGTATGCACAAGCACCAAATGACATTAAAATGAATCATTTCCCTCAAGGATCCCTTTAATAATCTGCAATGCCCACAGCTGGAGTGGTTTGGTCACGAGGTTGAAGCCTAAGTGACCAAACAAAGCCAATGGTGGTTAAATACAGCATTATCCACATCTAGCCATGGGTTATTGCTATTATACAATGACATTATTTAAGAAAGAAATTACTTGCTTTTCTTAAATAATGTCTTTGTATAACAGTACCATGGTGTTCCTCCAGATTCTGTCATTTGATGATGTACTGCCCATGCGTATAGGATATACATTCCCATGTCCACACAGTGCTTTAGAAAGAAAGCAATGGTGAAAGGAAGATCGTCATTGTTATTTATTTATTTATTTATTTATTTATTCAAAAAAAAAAAAAAAAAAAAAAAAATGTGACCACCGGACAGTTTAGAGGTACAAGAGAGACAGGGGGAAGATACATGGGAAATCAGGTATATTTCTTTAATTTTGTATTGTATTTTCCTGCTCTTGTATATACCTCTCGACCTTTTATTTCAAAAAATGTGGACAAAGCATAAATAAAGGAGGGGACCAATTGTTAATGTTACTCATAAACTTATAAATCTGCGAGAATAAGTGTACGTTGTCTGAAAGAAAGAACATCTGAAACTGAAATGCGTGCCATTATTTATTGACTTCATTCCTCAAAGATTTGTTGGAAAGCCACAAATTTTATGAGGAACAAAGTCACTAAATAATAACACGCTTTTCAGTATCAGACTTTCTTTTCTTCAGACTAATGCCTGTCTACCATATACCAACAGAAAAAAAAAGTCTGGCCAGTCAATGGTACTTTAGCTACCAGACTTTTTTTTACTGGTATATGCTCAATTTAAAATGGGGACACTGGTTGGGCTGTCCAGTCAGCATTCTTGTTTTTGAATGTTATTGACCAATCATTGTATAAATGCAAAATGTATTATACGAAAATGTCTTCTGCAATAGGCAACTATCAGATTAGACTCTGAAGGTTATTGATGACGATATGAATTAAAAAGGTGTGATATTAAATGAGACAATTAATTACAGTATATAGCTGAGTTAAAGGTGAAAGAGAAACACTGTGTATCATCTACACAAAATTAACGGAGGTCTAGATCGTGGAACGCAGTGCTTCAAAACCCATCTAATCAACTGCAAGCAACAGGGAGAGAAATGGACTTGCTGCCCTGTACAACTCATGTTAAAATCCATCTATGAGTCAACTTTGGCTGGATCGGGTTATATGATCTGAAACTGAATCCTTTCTACTACATATTAGAGATATGCTGGCTTTGCTTGGAGGGGAGTATGGGTGGTGGAGGGGGGTTAGTTGTATTCTTGATATCCATAAACCTTTAGAATTAATTTAATGTCCATAACCATTTACAAAGATTTTACATTTCCACTTTTTGTGCTCAAGTGATAAGAACACACACACACAAATACACACACACACACACACACACACACACACACACACACACACACACACACACACACACACACACAGGCACATTTATTTATTATTTTATTTTTTTTAATTTATTTTACATTTGTTGACCGGGCTAGTCTAGCTGGATATATTTCCATTTTCAGTAGAGGCCCGGGGAGAAAAGCTCCACACAGATATACAAAAGTATAGAAATATTGTTACATGGTAAATAAAGGATTAATAAACAAAATAAAACAGATAATTGTTACATTCTAGAGATAAAAGCACTTGAGGAAAGCTACAGTAAACATAATATTACTTAAGAAAGCTAAAACAAATGTACTACAGTAAGAATTATATACAATTGTTCACATCAGGTAGAAGGATTTAAACAATAAGTTGATTAGAGTTTAAATAGTGTCAGTCTTACTTACAAGACTAAGCATTTAAATGTTTGGAAGTTTGGTTACAAGAGGAAGAAACAGAGGTGAAGAGGGTGGTTAGTCAGGGTTACTACAAGGGCATAACCAGTGCATTTGGAGGTGTTTTTTAAGTTGTTGTTTAAAGATTGGCAAGGATGTAATTAGAGTTAGTTCATTGGGTAACAGGTTCCATTTTTTTCCTGCTGTGTTGGTAAACAGAGAGTCACCAGCCATATTATTAGACTTTGTTATGCTAGCAAGGAGTTTGCTAGAAGAACGTAGGGAGTTCAGATTATTATATGGGATTAAGAGCTTTGAGAGTAAAGGGGTGTTATTGGTTTGGTAAAATATCTTGTGGGCAATTGCAGTTGGAGGATTATCAGATGGTTTTGGAATTCCAACCAGTCTAGTTGCCTAAGATTAGAACAGTGGTGGGTTCTGAAGGGATTGCCAGTAGTGAATCTGGCAATGTTATTATAGGAAGTTGCTAATTTGTTAAGGTTAGTTTTCTTAAGTTTGGTAAAAATAGGTGAAGCATACAGAAGGGTTGAGATTAGATGTGAGTGAGCGATCTTAGCTCTGGCTGCTGGGGTTAAAAAAGGTTTTATTCTATATAGGGAGCCTATTTTTCTGTTGACTATTTTAATGGTGTTATTTATATGGTAATCAAGCAAGAGGTTAATGTCAATGGTTATTCCTAAAAGTTTAGTGGTAGAGTCTGGGAAAATAACAGTGCCATTATTTGAAGAGATTGAGATATCTAAGGGGGGGGACCTAGTAATGGGTGTAAAATGAAGGAGTTTTGTTTTTTTGGCATTAAGAAGGAGGCAATGTTTGGTAAACCATGTTTCTACAGTGTTGAAAACATTTTGAGTAAGAGAATATAGTTCAGATGAAGAGGTTGCTGTGCATATTAGTGTGGAATCATTTGCATATTGAATACAGGTGGCTTGAGGAATTGCTACATGGTGATCATTAATAAATAATGAGAAAAGAAGTGGTCCAAGAATGGAGCCCTGAGGGACCCCGATGGTGACAGTTAAAAAGGATGAAATTTGATTTTCCCAGAGGACTGCCTGTTGCCTGTTGCTGAGGTATGATCTAAACCATTTAATGCTCAGAGAGTCAAAGGAAAGAGATTCAAGAATATTGATTAAGAGGGTATGGTTTACCATGTCAAAATCTTTAGAGAGGTCAATAAAGAGTGCAGATGAGAGGATGTTTTTGTTACGGTTTCTATTGATGGTATCTGTGAAGGATAGAAGGGCAGTAGTGGTACTATGTGATGGCCTAAAGCCATGTTGACAGTTTGCTATTAAGTTATGTTGAGAGAGATGATGTACAGGTTGTTGGTAAATGCATTTTTCCATAATTTTTGCTAAGGGTGATAAGAGAGCAATTGGCCGATAATTAGAGTAATCATTAGAGTTCCCACATTTATGTAAGGGGATAATGTGGGAGATTTTCCAAATATATGGGATGGTTCCTTCTTGGATTGTCCTATTTATAAGGATAGATATAGGGTAGGCAATTACTTTGGCTGCTTTTTGGAGATATTGGGAAGGAAGTTGGTCAGCAGATGGAGTACATGGCTTGAGTTTTTGAATAAATTTATAGATGAGAGAAGTAGAGATGGGTTGTAGTTTGACTTTAGATAAAGAGTGTGGTAAGTTGATGGGAAGGCTGGAGTTTTCTGAGATAAGTTGACTAGCTAGAGATTGTATAGTCTCAGTGAAGAAAGAGTTAAAGGTATTGGCAGTTTGATGGGGAGTATTTGGATTTGCATCAAGTGGGGTGGGTGTTCGGGAGTTACCTGGGGAAAGGAGCTTATTAATGCAAGACCAGAACTTTTAAGGATTATTTTGATGAGTTTGTTGGAGTTTACAGTAGTAGTTTTTTTTATCTGTAAGTATTGCCTTTTTTGTACTATTTCTGAGCTGCCTAAAATGTAGATGATCAGAGATATTTCTGGTAGATCTCCATTTAGCCCAGACTTTGTTCCTAAGCATAATTTGATTTCTAGTTTCATTAGAAAGCCATGGAGCTGGGTTAGACTTAATTCTGATGGAACGTTTAGGAGAATGCATATCCAGGATAGATAAGAATGTAGAGTTAAAATACTTTACAGCCTCTTCAAGTGGAAGGGTTTTTAAAGGGTTCCAGTTACATGCGTTAAGCTCAGTTTGAAATAATTCTGAGTTAAAGTGTTTGGTAGAGCGTGTTGTCCTAAAGGTGGGGAGGTTTGGAAAATCCTTCTTTTCTCTTATGATGTAGGTCAAAGAACGATCACTTTCATCATCTGGCAGGGTTCCTACCTTGTAAATTTGTTTCAGTTTATTTATGAGTATCCAGTCTAAGGTGCTCTCTTTCTTATTAGGTTTGTTAATTCTGGTTTTAGAGGTTATGGTTTGGGTAAAGCCATGGAGGTTAATATGAGAGGTAGGATTTTCAGCACTAACACTTTTCCAGTCAATGTTGAAGTCACCTAGTATTATTGTTTCTTGGGGGTAAGTAGAAGACACCGAGCTTAGAAAAGCCTCTATTGTAGTGATATTATTTCCAGGTGGTATATAAATGCAGATTATGTATAAAGATTTGTTTGTGTTGATTTGAAGTTTAGTAATGAGGACTTCTGCGTTACTATCCTGGGTTGGATTAGAAGGTATGGTAGAGATATGAAGTCCGTTTTTAAATAGAATTGCTACTCCACCACCTTTACATTTTGTTTGGTCTTGTCTCACTGTATTGTAGCCTTGGGGAATAATTTCATTGTCTTTAGTTTCTGGTTTCAACCAAGTCTCAGTGAGGCAGAGAATATCAACGGAGTGAATATCTAGGAGGGCATGGAAGTGAGCTACTTTATTATTAATGCTTTGGATATTAAAATGCCCTATTAGGAGAGAGCTATTGAGTTTAGGGTGGGTTGTTTGGATAGTAAGGTTGGTAGAGCCAGGGTTGAGGTGGATGCTGCCATCTTTTAAGGAGAGATTATTTAGTTTTGTTACTGAATTGTGACTATGGTATATTTGAATTTTCAGTTTTTTTCTGAGGGTAAATTATGTTTAATGTGGGAGAGTCTATGGTATTTAGGTAGTAGGTAACTGGGAGTGGAAGTTATGTTAGAATGTCTATTGGAGGATATGTGTGAGTAAATTGCCGTTTGTTTGTGGGAATGGTTAAGATGGAAATAGTGCAGTTTTTCAAAAGAGGTAAGAAGGTAGGTAGAGATGAGGGTAGTTGAGAGTATAATTGTGAGTGTTTGCTTGGTTAGATTAGGTATAGGAATCTTAAAAGGAATTATAAAATAAGAACTCAAGTGTAGGGATGAAATAGGGAGTGAGATGTAGAGGAGAGGAAGATAAAAGGATAAAGGAAGTGAAGAGAGGGGGCACTTAAATATACAAGTTAAGAGTAGGAGGATATGGTAAAGGTGCTCTAAGGAGTGGCTAATTGTGAGTAATTGTTAGAAGGTGGGGGTGTGGCTAATGTATGTGGGATGGGGTGAAGTATGGGATTGGTTGGAAGAGAGAGGGGGTGTGGTTAGGGAAGTATAAATGTAGGACCCCTGTGGGTGGGTGGGAATTGGGGGTAGGGTAGGGGAGCAGAGTGAGCCCGTAGGGCAAACAGAGCGGGTCACAGATGAGAGAGGCTGAGAGACTGAGTTCTACAGGCATAGGAAAGTTAAGAGACATATTCTGTTACTAAGTAGCAGAAAAAAAGGTGAACAACGGAATAGCTGTGCTAGGGAGACAGTTATGAAAAACAGTTTTATAACAGAGAGAGAGAGAGAGATATTTATAGAAAGTGCTAAGGCAGGAAAGGAGATTTATACAGAGGGTTAATAAAGGGGGCCAGTGGCAAAAGTAGTGATTGTCAACAAGGGGTCCAGTTATTAAAACTCCCAGACTTAACTAGGATTATTCCCTTTTCAACCTATCATGGGGTGGGGGGGTAAGTACTTGAATAGAGAGTACAAGCACAGGTAGCAGAGTCTAGCTGGTCTACAGAGCTAGTTGGTTTTTACAACCAGTGAGAGATGGTATTCCAAAGCCTAAGATCTGCTGCCCTCTAGTGGAAAAAGTGGGGAAAGCACTAACTCCACTAGGATAGTAGGAGGAGGGGGGGTAAGATAGTAAAGAGATAGTTGGAGGGGTAGGTCCACGGGTGTGCTGGCCCTTACAAATTAGTTTAAATTGAATGCAGTCACCAGTACTTTTAAATTAACACACTTACAAAGGTTATAGTTAAATCCTTAATATACTGTAGGATAACACCTACAATGTGAGGCTGAATGTAGAGGGTCCAGATAGATCCTGAGGGGCTTCTAAGTTGTGTTTCCCTACTGTTCAGTAGGATTTCATTAGCCTTACAGGGTTTCAAATAGAGTGACCGGCTGTGTCTCCACACAGGACTTGGGAGACTGTGAGGCTGAATGTAGAGGGTCCAGATAGATCCTGAGGGGCTTCTAAGTTGTGTTTCCCTACTGTTCAGTAGGATTTCATTAGCCTTGCAGGGTTTCAAATAGAGGGACCGGCTGTGTCTCCACACAGGACTTGGGAGGGTCCACGCACCACCCAGAGAGCTAGGGCTTTTGGCTGGAGCAAACGCACACACACACACACACACATACACACACACACTATATATATGTATATATATATATATATATATATATATATATATATATATATATATATATATATATGTATGGATGTGCTTCTAAACATTGAAGTACATAAAATCCATAGGGCTAAAAATCAATTTCAAAAGATCAAAAGCCTAAACGTAAAAAAAAAAAAAAAAATCACCTATGTTTTTCTGCAGGGGAAGAAGCCCCTCTGTGCCCCCACACCTCCTGCTAATTATAGATTCCTGGATCTCTGTACAGTGGGGAAAGGGCAATTTCACCAGTCCCTGCTATGCACAGTCTTGCACAGAGTTAACATCAGCATAAGTAATCAAATGATCACTTTGGTGTTAAACATGTTTGAGATTATGAACATTTGATTATACTTAGTATTTCCATATATATATATATATAAAATATATATATATATATATATATATATATATATATATATATATATATGCATATATTGTAGTGCTGAATGGTCATATCTGACCAAAAGCATCTGCAGTCCCACCCTAACTTAGAAAAGCCAAGACATTGTAACTATTCCTGCTGTTTTTACTGTGATCAAAGTAATCACTGCTAGAACTTTCTGTTATCTGACTTTAGGTATGCCATAGAAACATATCCTTTGTTAAGTTATTGTTCAACATATAGAAAATAATAAGTTCAATGTCACAAATGGCTAAAGTTGTTAAAAGATGAGGTCATACTGCAACTCTGTTCAATTCAACAGAGATCTTTTTTTGTTGTTGTTTCCTTAAAACAATCCTCTTTGATATGCCTTAACTCTTTCTTCCTATCATCAATCATCTCCTTTGATATGCTTCATCCCACTTGTCCCTTTGAAGCAATCATTGTACAAATGTATGCTGTAACACAGAAAGATGAGCAAATTCAAAGCGCAACATTAACTAGGCTGACCCAGTTATATCCAAAAGCCTAATATGTAAAATGTCCTTGGAGACACCTATCAAATTTCAGAAATGAGAAGATGGAATCATGGGCAAATGACTGAAATTGATGTCTCCTCTACAATACAGAGAGGAATGAAAATGCTAAACTAACCATCTGTATACAAGAAAAATGCATTCAGCTGCAGAAAGAAATATCTTGAAGTACTCATGGATATCAGCTGTGCAACTCTAATGCTCTTACTATAAAATATGCTGATCCACAATACAGATTATCAAAATGACACTGTGGGAATTTGCCGGCTTTCTCTTCTGTCTGTGAATCTGTATTTCTATCTGTCAGTCTATGTCTATTTCTATCTCTATCTGTCTGTATTTTGTCTATCTATACAAGTGTTTGCCTTTCTATCTATCTAAAACAGATGCTGAATACCTGAGGAGAATATCCTTAAAAGCACACTGTATCTATTTTTAGTCACTGATGAGCTTAAAAATATTAGAAGTGTATGGATGCTCATGACTTCAGATTATGTAGAAAGTATTACCATATGAGAGGCTTAGGGTGATAGCTTAGGAATGGCTTATATCTGATGGCTGAGGATTTTTGTGAGCAGAATAAAGGTTTAAGAAATTAAAAATTCACACAAAACACTGTTCTTTGGACCTTATATTGCTGCATGATGGTGCTTGTGCTCATTTCTGTTTATCATTGAGCATGAGGTGAATATAAGTCTATCTGCACCAAAGGCATGGAGTGCAGATCAGAGATACAAAAAAAATGCAATTAATACAATGCAATGCCATAATAACAGGGAACATGTTTTACAGCTGCTAACACACATAAAAACATGTTAGGCTTCCAGAAGGAATTATATGCCAAATTGGAGAAGAGAAACAACTAAAGAAAAACACATCACAACAGAGAGGTACTAGTCAGTATAACTGGACAATCCCCATTACTAATGAAAGGGCTGATGAAGCAGATGAGGATGGAAGATGGCAGTAGGACAATGGTTATTCCCCCAGTAGTGTCACACTAGCCTAAGCTATGTTCAATTGACTAATGCACTGATATTAAATCAAGATGAAATAGGTTGTGCAACACTAACTCAGCTCTGCCAAATATGAATATGTACACCGTTGCTTGTTTTCCCTGTAACACTGTAATAGGAACAATGTTCAGCATAGCCAGAAATATTATACCTAGGAATACTCTCTGTTGTTTAAGGGGGGTGTCTTCATTTCTTACCATTGCAAATTATAACAAAGATACTGGATATGATGCCAATACATCAGCTTCAGATTCTATTTTATGAAGGTGCTTTACCACAAAACACCCACTTCAAGATTTAGAAACAAGATATGTCAATAAAAACACAGTAAATATCACATAAAAAATAACATATACCACACATTCAAAGGCTATTTCAAAACATATTTTTTACTGTCCTGTGTAAGCTAGACAAGGAAGGAAATCATCCAAGCCACAAAGGCAGTAAGTTCAATGGGTAAGGGGCTTGAAAGACGAAAGAGCAACTATCATATGAATGAGAGTCCACCTGTGCAACAACTAGAAGCCCCTTGAAGGCTGATCACAAGACCTGAGCAGGGCAATTTGGTACAAACAGTTTCTTCAGGTAAGAGGGATTCAAGTTATGGATAGATAGATACATAGACAGATAGACAGATAGATAGATAGATAGATAGATAGATAGATAGATAGATAGATAGATAGATGGACAGATATATAGATAAGTTGACATAAAGACCTTATTCATAACTCTGTACCAGATGAGAAGTCAACGTAAGATGTGCAAAACAGACATGATATATTGGTAATGAGCTGTACCAGTCAATAGCCTGACACTAGAATTTTGCACCATTTGCAAACAATCAAGGTCAGTGATAGAAAGTTGCAGGTATTTTGTATTACAGCATTCCACTGAGGTAAGACTAAGGCAAGAACAACTAGCAAGGAGTCAGTGTGAGGTAAAAGATGCTTATTCCTAGAGATGCTGCAAGTGGAAATAAGATGATTTTTTTGTGTGCAGACATTTAGTTCATAAGTGTGAGCTTACAGTCCAGAACTGCTCTGAGGCTATGCACTTTGAAAAGAACCATGCTTGTTAGAACCATAAATGATAGTGTGGAAGTTTGAGGCAGAATATTCCCGGAAGACAACATGACTCAGTTTTAGAGGTGTTAAGTTTTAACAGATTAAAACTAAGCCAAGAGTGTAAGGCATCACATAAATACACTCTTGCTATTTTGTCTTACAAAAAAGAGAGGAAACTTGGCAGTCAGTTTGACTTATGGCATAGATAGTTTTGAAAAGTGCCTGAAATAGACTGATAATTCTATACATTTTAGCTCCTCCAAGCAAAATCCGTAGCACAAATGTCCCAACTTCAGCACAACATATTAAAATATTTAGCAGTAACTTCCTCTGCTTCATTAAGTATTTGCTTGGATGGAATTCAACAAGATGAGTAATAAATAAAAGCTCGCCAGCACTTAAACACATACAGTGCTCACATGTGCCACATCTGAAGAATGTGCTAGGCCCCTTTTGATGGTTGAATGCAACTCAGTTTCTTCATAGCAGACTGGTGTATGCTTACCGTTATATTCTTAAATGATTTATTGTTGTAATGCTTAAATGTGGAGCTTCTCCCTCTGGGTGCCCTTTGTGATTTATTTTTGCCCTTTATTGGCTATGTTGGTTAACAAACATGGGTAAATGAATGAGTGAATAAATAAATGAATGGAACCTAATCAGTGAAACTGGCATCTATAACTAGTGCTTTCATGCAAGATATACACAGGTATATGCAATGTGCAGCTTTTTTTATGGGATGGAAATGAAAATGCAGACCAGTAGGAGATATGCATTTATTTACTGACATTTGATTACAGGAAAAATCCAAATGTGTAGGTGCCCTTTTTCAGTTGAGTGCCAGACAGAAAAGCTCCATAAAGTATTACAAAAATATTTTAAGAACAAGAAGTTTACAATCTACAAAAATAATACAAAAAATATACAGTTTAAATAATTATATAAAATAAAAAAAAAATCTGAAAAACAGTGATTATGAACAGATATAACTTATAAGACAATAATCTATTATTTACAGAACTCCTAGACAGTTTATAGAGATTGAATGTAAGTTAGTACAATGCAAACAAGAAATGCAATATAAACTGGGGAAAAAAAAAAGGATTATGGCATACCTAGAGAGAGAGTCAGTGGAGAGACTGACTGAAGTAAGTACGTTAGACAAGAAGGGGGAGTAAGAAGGTATAATGTATGAATAGGTACTTGTTCAGATTTAGGGGCATAGTTTATCCTGGAGTTGAGCAAGAACAGAGACAGATTTTGGCTAGGATGTCTTGCAGAATAGTTTAAAAGGACTGGCAGAAGGGTATTTACCTGATAGATACAAGTAGGGAGTTCCAGGCCTTAGCAACATGGTATGAGTATAAATCAAGCCCATCAGATTTCATACATTTGTGGTCAGAGAGGACTCGGAGTTTTTAGCCATTGGATCATGATGAATGGGTGGAGACATTATTGTGTAGAATGGTATTTGGTGCTGGACAGTATTATAAGTGATAAGAAACTTTGTATACGTTATCAGTGGGGTTATTCTAACCAATGTAGGCTTTTTAGACCTATACAGTGGGGGGTTCAAATTTAGCCACTTTATTACATCATTGATTACATTTATTTTTTTGTGATAGTTGTAAGGATGGGAGTACCATAAATTAGTAAGGGGAGGAGGTAAGTAGTGGCGAGTGTCATTTTAGCTGCATTGGTAAGAAAGTTTTTGGCCTGTAAAACATCCCTTATTTTTCATGATTTTTCTTTTTATGCAATTTGGTATATGCCAATCAAATTTAAGGTTATCATCCACTATCATCCGTAATAATTCTATGAGAAATTACTTCAATGATTGCATTATTGAGAGATAGGAATTTAATTTTTCTTTTCATGAGTCAGGGACTTGGGCAAAAAGTAGTTTGTTTTTATTTGTTTTAGTTAAGCATGATTTTTGAGTTACAAAGCCATATTTCAGTGGCAGTTAAAGCTTCCTGAGCAATATGTTGGAGATGCGCCATGCTATCTGATGTGCAAATGAGTGTGAAGTCATCTGCGTACTGTATTAGGGAGGCCTGCTGTGTGGCTGTGTAGGGGATGTTGGTGAGAATGTTAAAAAGGAGGGGACCAATGACAGAGCCTTTTGGTACATTTGCCGTGACTGGGAGGTATGGAGAGACAATGGAGATCAAATTTACTGATTGATACCTTGTGGACAAAGACGGGTATGTTGAGATAGACCTAGGGAAGATATTGAAGTAGAAGGGTGCTATGACAAACTGTGTCAAACGCTTTAGATAAGTCTAAAAATAAGGAGACTAGTTAGCTCTTATCTCTAGCTTTGCTGAAATATCTACATAGATAGAAGTGCAGTGTTAATACTGTAGAAGGGATGGAAGCCATGTTGTGTGGGGGATAGGAGTTCTTCCTGCAGAAGACAGTTTAGCAATTGTTTTTGAAGATTTTTAAAACATTTAAAGAAGGGAAATAAGATTGCTATGGGTCTTAAAGTTAGTAATGTCTGTTGAATTTCCTCCTTTGTGTAAAGGGATAATATTTGATTTTTACAAGGGATAGGAAATGTGGAATTCCTGGATTGCCCTGTTTATAAGGATTGAGACAGGACAGGCAATGTTATTGGCTGTTCTTTTAAGGTGCTCATTTGGAAGGCCATCAGCTAAAGTACAGCATGGTTTCAGTTTGCTTAAGAGTGGTTTTATATAGGATGTGGATACAGGTTTGAAGGTGATAGTGGATGTGGTGAGATGTGTCTGTTGGGCAAGGCTGAGATTAGATCTTGGGGAATCCTTGCTTAGGGGTACTATACTATCAATTAAATAAGAGTTGAAATCTATTGCAGTTTTGTTAGGATTGAATTTTTGACCTGGATACAGATTTCTTTAATGGCTGACCAGAATTTTTAGGACTGTGTTAACTTTTGTTCGGAATGTTGCTATGGTGAAGTTTTTTTGTTTTCATTTGTTTTTTAGCACAGTTCATAGGATCATAGGATCATAAGAAGTTACTACGCTAATGGCCACAGGGCACTTACAAGCCTCGCCAAATTCAACCCATGTCCCCAAGGGTGTCTGGTTCAAGCAGACACTAAAATCAGCACCTATTGCCCCTGTCTAAGAGGAACACAGGTGGAACCCCAGTGGTGAATTTCTGGTCACCCATCAAATCATCCTAATTGCACTTAAATAGGGCCAACTAGGGGCTTTGTTTAACATGAATTAGAAGCTTGTTCCAAAGGTGGGACAATCCCTGTGAGACAAATCTGTCCGTCCAGCAAGTTCTGTTAAGGACACATATCAGGTTAAGGTCATTTGAGTGAGTGACCCATTTGCCATTTGACTTGTGAATGTGTAGCATTTCCATCAAAGTTGCAGAGCATTCTGAAGTTTTTCAGATATTGTGATTTTTTTTTTTTTTTACATTTTTCCATTATTTCTACATTTTTCTTTATCTGGCATTAGCATTCTATTGTTTTTGGCTATCAAAACATTATTTGCTTTTAGCCTCTTCCTTCTCAGGGAGACAAGGTTATTTAGATATTTAGGACATTTATAGTGAATTAATTTACAATATAATATAAGATGAGAATTTTTAAGATGTTCCAGTAAATAGATGATAGAGTAGTAATTGATATTTCTGGGCTAAACTCAGAATATGTAAAATGTCTGGTTGCATATATATTAGGAGATGGTTACTGAGAGAGTTCGGCATTGTACTTGTGATAGTGAATTTGCTCAGGGCTGATAGTAGGATATAGTCTAATAAAGGAAATTAATGTCTTGCTATAATGTGTGTGGCTATAAATCAGTTTTGTGAAACAGTTTAAGTTCGTATTAGATGTAGCTCATTTAGAAGTCATGTCCAACCAATTGATATTTACATCACCTACTAGTATTTTTTCTTATGGATATCCAATGGAGTATTTATTCCTGTCTAGCTGTATTGTCACCAGAGCTATGTAAAGACCAGTAATACATATATATATTTTTTTTTTCGTTAAAGTAATAAGAAGCTCTGCTGAATTGAATTTTGGTATTGGTTTATTGTGGGGGATGTGTGGTAGTTCTTGGGAAATATTAAAACAAAACCACCACCCTTTCCTCTCTATATGGTCATTATAAATGGTATTATAGCTGGATGGTGTCATTTCAGTGTCATTTATGTTGGTTTAAGCCAGGTTTCAGTTATAGTGAAACTATCAGACTTGTGTTGGGTAATCCAAATGTGTAGTTCAGTAGTATTATTTCTTACGCTTCCAAAACCTGGGTGGGGGCTTGACTCTTATGGGGTTAGAGTAGTATGTGGAATGGAATTGTATTGTTGTTGGTTGTGATATGTAGAGACAGGATTAGGGTGAATGTCTCCTCCTATGAGGATATTATTTTATCAGGTTATTACTGATTCCTGTCTTTTAGAGAACATTTTTTCAATTAATTTTATTTTGATATGATTTGAAATGGAGTTAATTAGTCTATACTGGAGATAAAGCTAAGGGGCATTTGTAAATAGGATCAGTACAATGTGTGGAGAGTTTAGGGAGAAGTATGACAGGTCATTGGGACACAGTTAGAAATATGGTGAGAGCTTTTATTGGGGCATGGTAGGATGAGACATAGCTCAATAGGAGGAGAAACACAGCATAAAACCATCAATAACTAAACATTCATTGGCTTAACCAGTGCATCAAAATAGTGTTATGTATACCAAAAGAGCAGCAACTGAAATTACATACAAACTTGTTAAAGGGCAGAGGCTCAACATACATAAAGCTTAACTGACTTAAATGAAATCAGAACAAATACAGCACACTGCCAAGGTATTGTCATTGTTCTACACAGTCTTAAACAAATGTAAATGAAATAACACATGACACATTCCTGCACTGGGAAGGAAGATGGTGACTAAGTCAAAGTGGAGACCAACGTGAGGGGAGTTTTAGCAATACATTCTGCTACAGTGACCCTCCCCAACTCAGGTCAGTTATTGCAGAGCAAGCAGTTTGTAGACAGTACAAATTAATTAACAAGGAGGCAACAAGTATGGCATTTTTTTTTTTTATATACTAAATACAGAAGCCAGAGAGCTAGGGAGACTAAATAACTGGAATATACAGTGTAATCTGCTAATCAAGGGAAAGGACAGTAGTCATCTTAGTAAGTGGTCCTTAGAGTACAAGGACTACTCTTTTTTGTGGGGGGGGTGCTATTTTCCAGCACAGGGCAGGCTGGCATGGATTTGTCTAGTTAAATTTAATGAATAACAAAGTTCCTCATGTTTGACTTACTTACACTGTACAAAGACAATAGTCACAATGAAAACTTTTGAGAGTTAGACCTTATGGCAGGGGTCCTGCAGTATCAGAGTTAGGGATAGATGTAGTGACCATAAGCTGTTGCTCAATGACAGTATTCACTATGAAAACTTTCATTAGTTGGGCCTTATGGCAGAGCTCCTGCAGTAATATATATTCATGGACATAGTGAAAAGAGGTTACTGCACAATAATATTCACAGTGAAAACGTTTGAGAGTTGGGCCTTTTGGAAGATTTCATGCAGTATCAGATTCATGGATGTAGTGACCATAGGGTCTGCACTGTGAAAGATGAGACTGACTGAGTGCAAATGGAAGCATGGTACTTATTAGTATGCAGGGGATATAGAACTAATGTTTGTTGTTGTGTACTTTTCTCAGGCTACCACAACAAGAAATAAAGGTGGAGAACAGATAGGTGTGCACTATAGGTTCATAGGTTCATAGGTTGGTACTAGGCTATCAGCCCTAGGGCCTATACAAGCCTAGCCATAACAATTCTCTGGCTATTTCTTCCCACATTATTTACTTTCCTGGACCCCTGTCTAGCAGGGCGACTGACGTGATCCCTGGGGTGAATTTCCTTTCTCCCATCCAATCGTCAAGGTTCCTCTTGAAGAGGTCCAAAGAGGCACTCTGCTTGACATGTATGGGCAATCTATTCCAGAGTCTGGGGAGTCTCTAGGTCAGGAACCTATCCCTCCAGCATGTTTTGTTTATTGTGATGACAAGGTTTAGATCCCTGGAGCGTGTAGCTCTGAGAGATTGGGATTTCTTTAAGTGTAGCATGTCCAACAGCTCTGGGTTTGACATGGCCTTGTATGTTAAGCAGAGATCGCCTCTGAGCAGACGATATGCGACAGAGTACAGCTGGAGTTTTTTAAGGCGGTCAGCGTAGGGCATCTGCTTTAGGCCTGTGATTCTTTTAGTGAGGTATTTCTGAGGCCTTTCCAGTTGTTGCAGATGTCTTGAGAGGTACATACCAAATGGGACGTTGTATTCTATAATGGGTCTAATGAGGGATGAGTACAGTGGGACAATGACCTCCTTTTTTCTGGATGAAAAGCCCTTCATGATGAGGTGTGCCACATAGAAGGATAACCTGACTGTTGTGGCAATGTGGTTATCGAAGGTGAGACCACTGTCCACCTGTGTCCCTAAGTCTCTTATCACACTTTCTGTGTTTAGTGTACTGCCACCTATATGGTAATTCATGGATACATGTTTTTTCCCAAATGGGATAACAATACATTTGTTGGCATTGAGCTTGAGCCCATGGCTCTGGCACCAAGCATATGTTTCTGTAAGGCCCTTTTGTAGAGTATCCACATCATTTGGGGATTCAATAATGGCTCCCAGTTTGCAGTCATCTGCAAACTTTGTTAGCCAGAGTCCCTTAGTGTTGACCTGTACTTCAGAGAAGTAGATGCCAAACAAGAGCGGCCCCAGGACTGAACCCTGAGGTACTCCACTTGTCACTTGTCTGGAGCTGGATTTGGAGTCGGCTACTTTTACAGTGTGGGTTCTATCAGTAAATCATTTAGCAACCCATTGGGTGACATAGGGATTAATGCCCAACTTAGTAAGTTTATCTATGATTCCAGAGTGGGGGATGGTGTCAAAGGCCTTGGCAAGGTCTAGATAGGCTGTGTGGACCACCTTACCTTTGTCCATGGCACTGGAGACTGATTCAAAGAAGTCAATCAGGTTCAGAAGACAAGATTGGCCCTTCACAAACCCAAACTGGGTGGGGTCCAGTGTTTGAAGGTTGCCAATGTCTTTGTTTATAAGTTCCATGATAATACGCTCCATGGCCTTGCAGATAAGGCTTGTCAGACTGATGGTACGGTAGTTTCCGGGATCCAAGGTGGATCCCCCCTTGTGGATTGGGATAACTGTAGCTCTGCGCCACTCATTGGGCATGAAACCTGAGGTGAGGCTATGATTAAACATGACACTTAGGTGAGGTGCCAGTTCATATTGTAGTTCATGTAGTACATAGCCCGGGATGTCATCTGGTCCCATGGATGCTGTATTCTTGGCTTTAGAGAGTGAGTTTTGTACCTGTGTGGCCGTTATTACTGGAATTTGGCAATCTTCCAGTATTGAGATGGGCCATTTAGGGGGTGAGAGTAGGATGAAGTTGGCACTGAATCGATCTGCCAGGATATTGGCAATATCCTTCGGATCAGTATATTTAATGCCATTCTGTTTTAGCTCAGAGCAGATCTGAGCATTGCCATTTAGATTCTTGGCATAGTTATAGAATGCTTTGTGGTTGTCTTTGGAATCTTTGGCAATTTTATTTTCGTAACTAGCTTTGGAGGATTTTATGTGGCATCTCAGTTTCTTACTGAGGCTAGTAAGGGAGTTTTTTGCATCCTGGGATTTTCCTCTTTTCTGCAAAAGCTTCTTCCTTTTGTTGTAAAGTTTGTTTATGGCAGGGGACCACCAGATTGGCTTCCTTTTTTGGATGAGAGCATTTTGTTTCTATTTGGGATGGCACGATTCATGCATGAGTGGATGTGCTCGTACAGTGCCTTAGTGTAGGATTCAGCAGTTGAACTTTCAGTTCCCGTCTGCATGGGTGTCATGACATTTGTCACTTCTGACTTGAGTAGCATGAAGTTGGCTTTGGAGAAGTTTTTTATGGTGGTTTCTTTACTGGGGGGTGGGGGTGGGATGTGGATGTTAAGGGTGATTAGCTTATGGTCAGACCTGCCTAACGAGGGGGTGACCATAGGTATGGAGCATTGATTTCCCATGTTGGTAATGACCAGGTCTAGGATATTGGAGCCCCTGGTGGGACTATGGATTAGTTGATCCAGGTCGTTGGAATTTATGAATTCCAAGAACCGTTGTGCAAAGGTGTTGGGACATTAGTAGTTTTCCCAGTTAATGGCAGGGTAGTTAAAATCACCCAGTATTAGGGTGTTTGGTTCTATCTTAATATTTTCCAGTATGTTTAGAAAGGTGTAGTGAGAATCTTGAGGTATGGTGGGGGATCTGTAGCAAGCTTCAATTTGGATTGCAGTCTTACCTAGTGTTAGTTGCACTTGGAGAATTTCAGACACATTGCGTTGGCCAACTAGCCTGGTGGTGTGAATATCCTTGGTGAATATTGACACTCCTCCACCTTTAGTGTTTCGGTCCTGGTTTGGTGGCCGAAAAGTGTGGTAAGAGTTGTAGCCTGGTATTGCAGGGGTGCTCTCTGGAGCCTTGAACCAGGTCTCAGTTACTGCACAGATATCGATGTTCTCCATTTTAGGAGTGCCTCGAGAGAGTGCATTTTGAGGTTTAGACTTCTAGCATTGAGTAGCATTACCTTCAGATTTTGCATGCTTGTACCTGTTATGGTGGTGGTTTTGTCCTTTGAAGTTTGCCTAAAAAAGGCACTATAGGGGTGACAAGAGCCTTAGCCAGTAACCTGAATCCCAGGGGCGACAGGTGCAGACCATCTCTGGCAAAGCATCGTGGTCTGTCAATCATGTCATCCCAGGCAGACAGATACTGGATCCCCTTTGAATGACACCATAAGCTTAGCCAATTGTTGAAGTCAATCATTTTATCCTTATATTGTGGTATCATTCTGGGCAAAGGCAGGATGCTACTCAGGGCTAGGGTCATTCCTGCCTGGGCCACATGATCCGAGAGCTCTTCCATGTCTCTTTTCATGTAGTCCAGGGAGGTACGTCTCAAGTCATTCACTCCAACATGGACAATGACAGAGTCATATTTGTACTTGTTGTGGAGTGACTTGAGTGCATGCATTATGTGGTGGATCCTGGCACCCGACAGGCAGCTGACTGTAATTTTCTCCTTATTCAACCTGGTGAGAGGGACATCAGTGTGCCAGACTATAGAGTCACCTATGACTAAAGTGTTAGGTACATTGTCTTGCCTTAGGGGCTGTTGCTGGGTGGCACACTGGTGTTGTGAACTATGTGACACATTGGTTGTGATTGGTGCTTGTTTGCGTTTCAGCTTCAGAGGTCTTTGTTGCTTGGGCAGGTTACAGTTAAGGGCCTCTGCATATGTGGATTTAGTGTTGTTATATGTGGGTGTTGGCGGTGCGGGTTTAGAAGGGCTATGTGTTGCTTGAGGTGTAGTGTGGGTGTTAACCTTCCCCTCTTGACTGTTTAGCACAATCTTGGGTGGAGAGAGATTTGCTTCCATTTTGGCTATGTAAGTGCATCTCTCACAGGTTGTAGTGTTGGGTGGTAGGAGGAGAGGGTTGTCTGTGTACATGAGGCAATTGCTGCATTGCCCCAGTATGCCCAGATTCTCCAGGTGGACAGGAGAAATCACCGGAAGCTGACCCTTGGACATGCCTGGTTTGGGGCTTTTTTTTTTTTCTTTGTAAAGTATAGGAGCTGTTTCCTTAGCAAGGTACTTTGCAATTATAGGCTGTTTAGTGCCTACTATTAATTTCTCCTTGTTAACAAGGAGAGTTCAGTGTTTGTATGAGTTTAAGGCTTCCTAGTGCTTTCCAGCAGGCATTAGAGAAAGTGCTAGTCACTGGGATGCTTAAAGGTAAGATTGAAAAGAATGCACTCTGCAGTGTGCACTAGAGAAGTTAGATGTGAAAGTAGGTAACTTGAGTTTTACCTGTTTAAAAAGTTAAGGTTTAGTGGAGAGTTACTATTTTTAAAACAGCAAGATGGATTGAAAGGGGTGGTCACTTTTGTATTTTGGTACTATGAAATACTGTAGGATGGCCAATAAATTTAAATAATTGAAGGGGTGGGATTTCAAAAATGATGATTTTGTGATTACTCACATAAGCCAGTGAAAGTAGAGAGAAATGAGATATATGGTCAGATTAACATAAGAGGCGGGCAACTAGAAAGACAGTGGTATTTAACAAGACAACTTAAATGGGTGGGAGGGCGGAAAAAAATTCTGCCTGACTCAGAACAGACAGAGCTGTGGTCTCTTTTGAAGTTTTAATATGCTGTTAAAACAGAATGCAAGCAAAACACAAGGTAAAGAAAACAAACTACAGTATTCAAAATATAGAAAGGCAATACAGTAATACAAAAAATAACAGCAAACTAACCTTTCCTTCACAGCAAAGTGTAGCAGAGTCTGGATGAGCTTTTCTGGTAAAGCTTATATTGCAGGGAACAATGGAGAGAATAGTGATATATCACTAGAAGAGTGCATACAGTGCTAGGCAGTGAACAAGTAAGGAGTACACTCCAGCATGGTAAGAGTGTTACGGTGCAATGCACAGGTTCAGATGCAATAAGGACACAGGTTATGTTACTCCACCTCTGACATCTCCATCAGTTGCAGCACATGCAGACTATAAAAGTGGCATGACACAGTGGTGTTCATGCTAGGAAGTATGTACTCTGTCATCGTTTTCTATAACTAAAATGTGTTTACTTCATAACATGCACACAACTGTCCATTTGATTTGTATAGTATAATAATTTATATTATGCACAGGACACTACAACATTGAAAAAGACAGATGTGGTCAGCATTGTCTGGTCTAATGTTCAGGAAGTGAAAGGTATGTATCCTTTTGACTGGAGTGTCCCCTTGGAAAGCTATAGTCATACTTTTGTGTCGCCTTTATACTGTAAAGTCATTCATTCATTCATTCATTCATTCATTCATTCATTCATTCATTCATTTATTGTCTGATGCCTACTATATCCTATTAAGGGGCAAGTGTGAACTGTAACCCATCCTTAAAGGCAACAATTGTAAGGTAGAGGGAGAACCATTCCTAGGCAGAATATTAGTCTAACAGACTATCAAGGGACAGACTTATGTGTGTGCGCTTCCACACACACACAGACACACACACACACAGACACACACACACACACACACACACACACACACACACACACACACACACACACACACTCACAAACACACACACAGCACACATACAGTGAGCAATTTTTAAATGTGCTTGGGAAGCTATGGGAAATAGGTGTATGTGGTGAAAGCCTATTCAAATACAGGGCATGTAGGATCTGTAAAGGAAGAACCCCAGCCTTGAAAAATCAAGAGTTGTTAGGCAGGTGTTGGCTGATAATAATAAAAGAAAGTGAATGACTGTATATGTGCTCTTACACTGACATCGTTGGTGTGGATAGGTCAAGAAAGGTCATGTGACCATGTGTTTATAATAAGGGAGGAAGTGAGAGTTGTTCCCCTCTTCTGTTTTTAACAAGATTGATTGCCTTCATGTGTGTTTATTTCCTCTGTAAATGTATGTTTAACCTGACTTTCTTGCCCTTAAGATGACACCGCCAACAGCAGGAAACCTAACCTGCACCAGAATGCCATCCTTTGTAACTTATCTGTATGTTAATGTATGTTTAACCCAACTTTCTTGCCCTTAAGATGACACCACCAACCAGTTATGGGCCCAGGAGGGAAGTAGGAAGCCGATGGTATAGACTATGTTTTGACAGAGATGAAAAGAATTATAAGTTGTGGGAGACAAAGTTTCTGGGACACCTGAGCTTGGTAGGGCTGAAAGATGCCATTTTGTGAAATGTGCAGCAAGACGCAGAGGATGATGAGAATGAAGAGGAAGATGACGCAGAGAAAAATGAGGAGGCCTATTCAGAACTAATACAGTTCTTAGACGACAAAAGTTTGTCCCTCATCATGAGAGAAGCTGCAGATGACGGTAGAGAAGTGCTTCAGATCCTGAGAGACCATTATGCCAGGAAAGGGAAGCCACAGGTAATTAGCCTATACACCGAATTAACAAACCTCCAGAAGGCCACCAGTGAAAGTGTCACAGACTATATTATTAGGGCTGAAATGGCCATTATGACACTTGGAAATACTGGGGAGATGCTCAGTGATGGATTACTAATTGCAATGATTCTGAAAGGATTGCCCGAAACTTTTAAACCATTTGCTGTCCACATCATGCGAGATGATGATAAGTTGAGCTTTGGTGAGTTCAAAACAAGGTTGAGAAGCTATGAACATACCGAGAAATTTAATGCCAATGTAAGTAATGATAATGTGATGAAAGCAAGTGGCCTTGGGGAAAGAGTAAAAGCAGAGATTATATGCTATAGCTGTGGCCAAAAAGGACACAAGGCATGAGAATGCCGGAGAGAATATAAAGGCCAGAGACAGTGGTGTAGTTTGTGCAAAAACTCCAGCCACAGGGACAGTAACTGTAGATGAAAGAAGAAAGATAATGTGAAACAAGCAACTGATGTGGATGATCACACATTTGTCTTCAGAATAAATGAGCATTAGATTCGTGAATTAAAACAGAAGGGATTAATGGTGGACACTGGTGCCACGTCACACATAATTAATGACCTGAAAAAGTTTAAACACTTTGATGCAACTTTCCAACCGAAGGAGCAAATTGTGGAATTAGCTGACAGGACTAGAACCTGTGGGGTTGCACAGAAGAGAGGTAATGCAGAGGTATAGCTGCTAAACACAGAGGGGCACAAAGTAATGATGATGATGACTCGGGCACTGTATATCCTGATGTATCCACAAACCATTTTTTTTATTAATGCAGCAACGTCCAAGGGGGCCTTGATCAACTTCAGACAAGGAAAGGACCAACTCATCTATAAAAGCGACACCAGGTTTGACATAATTGAGTATGATAGACTCTATTACTTAGACACATATGATGAAGAAAATGAAGGTGAGATACATTATAATGCATCTCAGAGCTGTTATGACATTCAAGCATGGCATAAAATGCTGGGTCACTGTAATTTTGAAGATGTGTCAGAATTAGAAAAGGTGGTAAAAGGTATGAAAATTAAAGGTAAAGTTGAGAGACCTAACCTAGATTGTGAAACCTGTACACCAGGGAAATTTGTCCAGAGCAGAAACAGAGAACCAGATGCATGAGCAAAAACTGTGATTGAACTAGTCCATACTGATTTGGCAGGCCCAATTGAGCCAGCAGCAAAAGATGGATTTAAGTATACTGTAGCACTTACTGATGACTACTCAGGTGTAATATTTGTCTACTTTCTGAAAGCCAAGAGTGACAGTCAAAGGGACTGAAAAGTTTATTGCAGATTCAGCCCCTTATGGAAGGGTAAAGTGTATCAGATCAGATAATGACACTGAGTTCATGTCAAAAGACTTTCAGTCACTACTGAGTAAAAATGTTATAAGACACAAAACATCAGCACTTTACTCATCCCATCAGAATGGGATAGCAAAGAGAAACTGGAGAACACTGTTTGAAATGTCAAGGTGTATGTTGATATTGAGTGACCTACCTAAAGAGTTATCGACATATGCAGTAATGACTGCTACTTTTATTCGCAACAGATGTTATAACAAACGTGTTGGACAGACCCCATTCTTCATGCTAACAGGAAAGAAACCTGATCTTTCAAGGATGGGAGAATTTGGATCAGTGTGCTATACATACAGACAAGATAAAAAGAAGTTAGACCCAACATATGATAAGGGGATTTTTGTCAGATATGATAAAAGCAGCCCATCATATCTGGTCTATTATCCAGACACAGGAAGGGTCCTTAAACACAGGTTAGTCAAGTTCATTACTAAGAATGTTGCTGAATGCCAGATTCAGACAGACCCAGAAGTGATGAATGAAGATTTTAATACCAGAAGTGGGCATGTTAAGAAGTCAGAATCAAAAGCTGACAGTCAAATCACAAAAGAAGTGCAAGTGAATCACACTGAATCTATAATAAATGATGGAGACACAAAAATAAGACAAGAAGAGGAAAGGCAGGATACACACTACTCTAAAAGAGAGAAAAAAACACCTGCATACTTGAAGGACTATGAGTGTAAAGTTGAAAATTACGATTATGTGACAGTTAAGGTTGACTATTGCTACATACTAATATGCAACACACTGCAGAGCTTTGAAGAGGCCATTACTTCATCTAACTCGGAGAAGTGGGTCAAAGCTATGAAGGAGGAATTTAAGTCTTTAAAGGAAAACAACACATTTACACATACCACACTGCCAGAAGATAAAAATGCAGTGGGGGTAGGTGGGTTTTCACTGTAAAAGACAATGCAGATAATACTGAGACTTACAAAGCCAGATATGTAGCTAAAAGCTACAGTCTAGTTGCTGGTATAGATTATAATGAAACATTTGCACCAACTGCAAGTATGACATCTGTACGAAGTCTAATGCATATGGCAGCTCAGTACGATTTAGAATTGCACCAGATGGATGTACAAACGGCCTATTTACATGCTCCTATTGACTTTGAGGTGTATATGGATCAACCTGAAGGTTTTGAAAAGAAATCAAATAATGATGAAAAATTGGTTTGTAAACTGAATAAATCATTGTATGGATTGCACGATTATCTTTGTGAAAATAGTTTTATCCAAAACCCCGTAGACCACTGTCTATAAACTAGACAGCCTGTAAATGAGAAAACAGTCCTATTTATATGGGTTGATGATCTCATTATAGCTGCTAGTGACAATGAATCACTGAACGATGTAAAAGAAATGCTCAAAGCTAAATTTAAAATGAAAGATTTAGGAAAGCTAAGACATTTTCTAGGCATTGACTTTACCCAGAATAGTGGTGAAGTAAAGATGAACCAAAAGAGATACATCACAAAAATTCTTGAGAAATTTGGTATTTCTAATTGTAAAGTAAAAGTACCCCTTCTGAACAAAAAAAAAAACTTTGAATGTGACAGTGAAACTACCAGTCCCAGAAAATATTATGAGCTTGTGGGTAGTTTGATATATGTTATGACAAGCACAAGACCTAATCTTAGCTGGATTGTAAGTAAACTTTCATAATATTTGTCACAACCGAGTGAATCTCATTTAACACTAGCCAAACATGTGTTAAGATACTTAAAAGTTACACTGGACAGAGAGCTGTGTTACAAGAAAAATGAAGAGAAACTCCAGCTTGTAGCATACAGTGATGCAGATTGGGCAACAGATCAAAATGATAGGCATAGTACAACAGGTTATTGCTTTAGCCTTAATAGAGACGGGCCCATTATTTCATGGAAATCAAAGAAACAAAACATGGTGGCTTTATCTACATGTGAGGCAGACTAAATGGCATTGGCAGCAACAACACAGGACATTTTGTACCTTGTGCAGTTGTTGAGTGGAATGGATGGAAAGTGCAAATGCATGCCAGTAACAATATTTGAGGACAATCAAGGAGCAATCACTTTGTCGAAGAATCCAGTAAACCGACAGAGATGTAAACATGTTGACATTAAGTATCATTTTGTTAGATCAGCACTTAATGATGACAAAATAATCCTTGAATATTACCCGACAATGGACATGGTTGCAAATATCTTTACTAAACCTGCTACGAAATCGAAAATTGAAAGGTTCATGTATTACGTATTCGGAATATGAAGGAAGAGTTATCCAAAATATGTTCAGAGATTGTATTTGTACACAGCATAAGAGCAAGTGGGGGTGTTAGCTGATAATAATAAAAGAGAGTGAATGATCGTATGTGTGCTCTTACACTGATGTCGTTGGTGTGGAGAGGTCAAGAGAGTTCATGTGACCATGTGCTTTATAATAAAGGAGGAAGTGAGGGTTGTTCCCCTCTTCCATTTTTAACCAGATTGGTTGCCTTCACGTGTGTTTATTTCCTCTGTAAATGTATGTTTAACCTAACTTTCTTGCCCTTAAGATGACACCGCCAACAGCAGGAAACCTAACCTGCACCAGAATGCCATCCTTTGTAACTTATCAGTCACTTATTTATGTTCTTAAATCTGGGCACATTATAATAAGATTAAGATATGAACAAACAATAAACATTAAAAAATAAATAACATGAAACTAAAGACAGCTGGCCAGAGTTCCATAGCAATATGGTTTGTTTATTGTGGAACACATATAAATCCAAATAAAAGAAAATGCCTCATCTGGGACTTAGAATCAGAATTTGTTAAGTACTGTAATAATTCCTCTGTACACAGATGAACTTCTGTTGATGTTTTTCCTTAATAGAAGGCACAGAGCCCTTAGACTTTACTATACCTTAAATGCCAGAGAAGTCTATGCTGATAAGAATAAGAAGTAAAAGTTTCTTAGCATGAACTTGAAGACAAACATTTCAAAATGACATTCTAGTTAAGCTAGTAACCGTAACATACAGACATCTAAGCATCTTACATTATTATTTTTCTTCACATTATTGCATCTTCAAGTTGTTTCTAAAGGTAATTATGTATTATAAGCATCTTGAAGTGTGGTGTGAAAATAATAAAATAAATAGTAATCCATTTAAGATGTAAAAACACTTCCCCTTTTTGAGGATTTATAATGGATGATTATCAACACCATCTACAACATCTATTAAACAGAAATAAAAGCAAAGAGAAATGAGCATGGTGAAGTGATATTGTGTTTTAAGTCTCCATGACAGCACCACTAGCATAGCTGAAATTGAAATATTATGGGGTTAAGTTCAAATCTCACACAAAACACATTTTTCTCAAACTTCGGATTTGTTGTGTTCAGTAATATGTACATCTTAGCTCAGCAAACTTCCAACAAGTATTTGTGTGTGCAGCCACTAGGTTGTGCATTAATGGGAAAGATTAATGGGCTTAGGGTTGCACAGGTGTTGGCTCTGTCAGTACTGAACCTGGAAGAGTAATACAAGTTGTACTGCTAAGGCTCAGAGTTCATGTTCCAGATGAGGCATATGTTTCTTCCACTCCTTTTGCCTACATGTGGGTCATAAAAATCTATACTTTAGGTTATGTAGAATGGCACTTAATGAGTATATGTAGCTAAGAGGCTATACCTACAGAAAGTGAAATGTGCTCTGCAGTTCAGCTTAGATTTCATCTGTACCACTGATGTAGTTTATTAGGTAGAAAAGAGACAGTCTTCTGCAGGGCATGACTTCAAGTCACATGTTTTATATGCAAGCAAACTCTCACGTCTGTAGAACTGCATTTATTTATTCCTTTCATTTCACTCTGCAAATGTTTCACACTATAAATCACACATTGATGCGGATATGGTGCGCTTTTGCTTATGTAGTCATTATGATGTGTGAAAGAAAATGGAAACCGTAACTTGCATGACACTGTACAGATTGTCGCAGTGTCAGTGGCACACACAATCATGAGTGTTGCAATACTCTCTGAAAGGCATTGGTTTGAAACACAAAGAACATAATCACTTATTTTATTATCTGAATTTCTGTTTTATGCATCCTCTGGAATATGGCAAGTCAGCTTATAACAGCTGCCCTTGGAAGAAAGGTTTACAGCAACAAGAATTAAATCCACTTTATGCAGGGTTTATTGACAAAAGCAGGAACAATATGCAGTGTATAATAAGTAAACCCCCAAGAAATACTCATTCCAACAGGGTACCAATACTTGAAGTACACTGAATTGTTGACAATGTTCTTATGTTATTGATTGCTAATTGATCATCATTTCTAATATCACTGATTAAATACAGTGAAACAGTATGGCACAGAACATGTAAAAATGAATGCATGCTAGTATGCAAGAGGCAATGTGCCACACTTAGTCCCAACAATCAATACAACATGTAAAGAACAGTGTCCAGAATGCTACTCAGAGTTGACACAAATTGACCAGTTTAAGCCCATGCCAATGTTTAACAAGTGATAAACTTCAGTCTCTATGCCAATATCAAACAAGGGTGATGATCAAATAGAAGGGCAAACCCACAGAATGCATATTTCAGTCATAGCTTTAAATTGTCCAGATTCTCACAGAATGTCCAGATTTGTGCCACATATTTTTGGTGCATTCTTCATAAAATTTGTAGTTTTCTGGTAAATCACTGAGGATTTAAGTCATTAAATAAAGACATGCATTTAAGTTTCAGACTTCATATCCTTCAGAAAATGCATGCTAACACAAATCCTGTTATTTTAACACCTTTTTCAAGATTTTAAGAGTGATATTTAAAATTTGCTCCTATTTTTGGGCCTTTGTCACTCCATTATTTTAGGCTTTGTCCAGATTTCTTGCTCTTTGAGGTTCAGAGGTATGATTTCAGTAGACATATGCAAACAGTAGCCAAACAGTAACCATATATTTAGAAGAAATGTGAGACAGTATTACTCTATGAGGCTCAGTATTACATATATAGTAACACATGCGTATCTGGTGTTGTTGCCAGATTAGTGTTACCTATGTCAATAGCCTATTCAGATGCTAAAAGTTATAAGATTATTCCCATGGACCATGAAATTGAGTTATTCTACTTTAAAAACATTCTGACCTCACTTTTGTGGTGTACTAATAATGCATTTAGTACACTGAGATGCATGCATCATATAAAGGATCCATTGCACATTATACATACACACACACACACACACACACACACACACACACACACACACACACACACATATATATATATATATATGTGTGTGTGTGTGTGTGTGTGTGTGTGTGTGTGTGTGTGTGTGTGTGTGTGTGTGTGTGTGTATATATATATATATATATATATATGTGTGTGTGTGTGTGTGTGTGTGTGTGTGTGTGTGTGTGTGTGTGTGTGTGTGTGCATGTGTGTGTGTGTGTGTGTGTGTGTGTGTGTGTGTGTGTGTGTGTGTGTGTGTGTGTGTGTGTATGTATAAAGGAACATCTATGTTGTAAAAGGATGCAAAATCTAATTAATTGAGTCAGACCCAATCACTATTACATGCACTTAATTCCAAGGCTATCTTCGGTTAGTATAGCAGGCTGTGTAACACTGCCAGGACAGTTTCATGGCATATTATGTAGGTGAAATTATAACAATTAAAGCATTACTATATGTAATTTGATAGTTTATGTGGGTTCATAAGATATAGTCCCTCTGTAAATCTTAACACCAAAGGACCAGATTAACCATTGTTACCCACAGGAATATGACATCTTCCTCTACATTTATGCCATCTAATGAAAATTAGTAATGCCTCCTCCTAGATTATAAAGGTAATCAGTGTAGTCATATAATGAATTTTTGTCCTATTCTTGCTGCCTGCCTTTAACTGTGCAGGTAACAACTTAAAATATTTATATGCCTGTATCAATGAAAATCTGACTTACTATATACAAGCAAAAATGTGCATACACAGATCATGACAGTCAGATAATCATACCATATAGATCAGTGGTTCCCAACATTTTTTGACTTGTGTACCCCTTGGCAATCCATTTCCCTGAAATTGTACCCCTCATATTGTTGGCATTTGTAATAGTTGCTTTTATGTCCAATGTATGTGTTGTAAATGTAACTAATAAAATTTAGTAATAAAAAACAATCTTTAATAGTAAAGTGAACAAACAGTGCATATATATATGTATCAGCGATACATATAAATAAGTTATAAAGTTATCATACAATTAAACATTTCAAACTTAATAAAATTTCAAACTAAGCAATTATTAAGCAACTTTATCTTGCACATATTTAGTGTGAGCCTTGTGCTTGTTTTGAGGCACATAGTTTTTTTGAAATTGGGTTCAACTGATGAAAGGTGTAATTGTAAATTTGGAACTGCATTCAGCTTATTACGATATTTGTTTTTAATTAAGACATAAGAAGAGAAAGCTCTCTCTGCTAGTTCAGTACTTGTAAATGGCAAAAGAAACAAAAGGGCCTTGTCAGAAAGCTGTTCGTATTCTCTGCTGATGTTTGCCCAAAAGTTAATAAGAAAGTGTCCTTTGAATTCAGCATTTAAAGTACTATCAGTTGAAAGTTCAATCAACTTCTCTTTCTCCTTGACTGATAATTTAGCTGCCTGGACATACTGTTCTTCAAAAGGATTTGCAATCCAATAGATTTCTTCTTCAAGTTTGGGGAAGTACTTCTGGAAGTCCGATTTTAGCCCATTCAAGTGTTCATTTATTTTCTTCCTTATTTCCCAGGATAGATTAAGCTTGTTTTCAGATAAGAAATTATGCAGAGTTTCAAATACCTCAGTTTGGCCATTTTCAAGACATGACCTCCAAAAATCTATTTTTTAATCATAGATTCAATTTTGTCTGAGACATTGAAGATCATTATTGAACTATTCTGAAGTGTCAAATTTAATTTGTTTATAATCTGGAAAATATCTGATAAATATGCAAGTGCCTGAAGCCAATTACAGTCGTGTAACTTGGAAGCAAGGAAGAAAGGATGGTCTTCGAAAAACACCTGGACTTCATGTCTAAGTTCAAACAGCCGGGTAAGTACTTTACCATGAGAAAGCCATCTTACTTCTGTATGAAGGAGCAGAGTAGAATGAGGACTCATCATCTCTTCACACAGAGCTTTGAAAATTCTTGAGTTTGTGGACTTCGACTTTATAAAATTCACCACTTTCACAGCTTCGTCTAAAACAAGCTTTAATTCACCAGGGAGGTTCTTGCATGCTAAACTTTGTCTGTGGATGCACCAGTGGCTCCAACTTATATTGGGAGCTACCTTCATGACAAGACCACGAAGACCAGAGTAAATCCCTCACATAGACTTGGCACCATCGGTACATAATCCACAACAGTTAGACCAATTAATCTCCTTTTCTTTGAAATAACAATCAATAACATTAAATATATCCTCACCCCTTGTGCGTTGTGACAGAGGATGACAAAGCAAAAGGTTTTCTTCAACTTCATTATCTTTCAAATACCTTGCAATAACAAGCAAAATAGCACAATTGGCAACATCTGTGCTTTCATCAACTTGAATAGCGAAAATTTTACTGCTTTTAATTCTACCTATTACTGTCATCTCAACATCATCAGACATATCTTCAATTCTTCGAGATATTGTATTGTTCGAAAGAGAGATGGTGGTCATTTTCCGCACATGTTCTTCTCCAAGCATACATCGAGTGCCATCTGTTATACAGGGAGATAGTAGATTCTCGGCTATAGTATGACTTTTACCACATTTTGCGATACGGTAACTAATACGGTAACTAGCTTCAACTGTGTTTTCGTAATCTTTGTTACCTGACAGGATGTATGAAGTCAGATTCAATCTTTTGTTATTTTCCGCTAACTGTTTGAAAAAACTGTATTCCTTGTTTTTATAGTTAGCATGTTTCATAGGTTCATAGTTTCATAGGTTCATACTAGACTATCAGCCCTAGGACATTTATAAGCCTAGCCGGAATGTGTTTGGCTTTCGCCACCCATTTTAAATTTATTTTGCTATGCCCTTTTTCGAGGTTAGTATACTGTGCCTCTGTCTAACAGTGACACAGAAGTGATACCCAGGGTAAACCTACGATCTCCCATCCACTCATCAAGATTCCTCTTGAAGAGAGTCAGTGAGGGACTCTGCCTAACCTGGACTGGGATTTTATTCCAGAGTGAAGGGAGCCTCTGGGTTATGAATCTGTCCCTCCAGCATGTCCTATTTATTTCAGTGCTGAGGTTCAAGTCTCTCAAGTGCGTAGCTCGATGGGATTTGGATTTTCTGAGGTGCAGCATGTCCATTAATTCCGGGTTGGACATGGCTTTATACATCAGGCACAGATCGCCTCTGAACAGGCAGTATGCCACTGAGTAGAGCTGGAGTTTCTTTAACCAGGCAGCATATGGCATCTATTTGAGCCCTTTGATCCTCTTGGTGAGGTACTTTTGGGGTCTTTCCAGTTGCTGCAGGTGTCTGGTAAGGTACATCCCAAAGGGGCATTGTACTCAATTATGGGCCTGATGAGGGATGAGTAAAGAGGCATGATGACCTCCCCTGATCTAGATGTGAATCCCTTCATGATTAGGTGGGCTATATAAAATGTTTTTCTAACCACTTTGGCCACGTGGTTGTCAAATGAGAGATTGCTATCAACTTGGGTCCCCAGGTCCCTAATTACTTCTTCTGTACTTAAAGGATTACCACCTATGTGGTAATTTGTGGCACTTTGTTTTGCCAAAGGGATGACTATACACTTTTTGGCATTTAGCTTGAGGCCATGGCTCTGGCACCATTTGTCTGTTTCTATGAGGCCCTTTTGGAGGATGCTTGTGTCGGCTGGAGAGTCGATTATGGCACCCAGTTTGCAGTCATCTGAGAACTTGGTCAGCCACAGTCCTTCCGTGTTGGCCTGTACCTCCAAGAAATATATACCGAACAAGAGAGGTCCCAGGACTGAGCCTTGTGGGACACCACTTGTAACTGGTTTGGAGTCTGACATGGCTCCAGCAATTCTAACCATGTGGGTTCTGTCCTTGAGCCTGTTTGCTTTCATTTCTAAATGTCGTAAAAGTAGGGAAGGTTTCATGCTACCATTTGACAGCACTTCCCCACAAACCACGCATTGGGGCTTAGGACAGTCTTCATCTCCCACATACGAAAATCCATATTTCATGTATCCATCACAGTACTTTCTCTTTTTCCCTCTTTGAGAAACTAACTGTGCCTGATTAGTGTTTTGCACCAAAATGTTGGACATGTCTTGAGAAGTACTCTGATCACATTCTGTACTCATATCATGTGTCAGCTCTTTTGTTGTGCCAGGTTTCAGCCACTTATCCATCACAATATCTAGTAATAAGACAATTACGAAATTAATTTTAATATTAAATTTAAATAATGATAAAAAGAACTGTAACTGGTAAGATAAGAAAAAACTAAGTTTCTCAACTTTTCATGTCAAAAATGTAAGTAGTAGTACATGAAAGCAAAATGTGTGTAATTTTGCCCCCGCCCCACAGCCATTCCATTCTCCCATTACTTGGCTGTATCCCCACTTCTCCCCATTCGCCATAAACACTGTTCAAAACTGTCAGTGTGCACATTTTTTTCTAATGATTACAGATATTTGGATTTAATTTAAAACTTTTATTTCAAATAAACACTGATAGACATTTGCTAAACAAAGCAATACAGTGTTGCAATGAAAACTGACTTAGCATTAAAACTTCTCTGCCTCTGAAACTCATATTCACTGAATCAGTATTGAAATCCACATTCAAAGAAAATGCATCTGGCCAGTGGCGGATTAAGATTAAAGGCAGTTTTCAAATCAGTCAGTATGACAATCTTAGAGGCTGCTGCTAACAAACAACTTTATATATCAGAGTGAGTGTTCACCCAAAAGTCAAACAACATTCCACTACATTCTCTTGCCAAACAAAAGTCATTAAAATAATGTAATTATTAACATATATCTCATTTAATTTCTAATCTAACCTAAGCATCAAGTGTATCTCAGCAAGTACTACAATTCAAGTCTGGAAAGGACCAATTGATCTCCACACACCAAGTGCAAAGCAGAATCCAACAGATCGACAATAATAATAAAAAGGAGGATAGCTAGAAACCATTACTTCTTAGCACCTTTCAAATCTTCCTTAGCTCTCTTTTCACTTGCAAGGGAAGGGCTACACATCAAACAGAAATTAAAGTGTAATTCCCAGCAAATTATTAGGTCATATGCTTTTTTTGAACCTGCTATCACAAAAAACGCAAAAGAACTGTCTCACAATAAATACTGACCAAATCCAGGTTCACACATGTTATAATAAACTAGTTGCCTTCCAAGAACTTAATTCACTTGGTCTACAAACATGTATCAGCTGCTAAGAGTTAGTTTCCTTTCCCACAACATCACTTGCATAATCTTCAAGTACTACTACTACCAGAGTTTCTCCTAGCTAAGTTCTTACTTTTTTACAGGCATAACTTTCAACTTTCCATCTCCAAAATGAGGAACATCAGCCCTCATAATGTGGAACAAATGGGCAAAATGTGGAACACGTAATAATGGCTTACTAGCAACTTCATCTGGAAGCTCACAGTTAAATGTGCTATTCAGCTATTGTACTTCTAAAAAGTTTTAAGGCTGCGTAGATATACAAAAGAGATGAGGGAGTAACAAAAGCCATAAGACAAAGGACCAGACTCATAATGGGTCTGGAATAGGGAGTTAAGAAGTCGGGAGGAGACTGTTATACTGGGAAGGATCTCCCACTCCCAATTAAATTCCTCTGCACCTGTATAGTTATAGATACTATCAATTGGAACCAGGGTACCATTAGTGCAGTCGTCCCAGCTACAATACAGAATGTGGAGCTGTATGTAGTTCATGGAATGCAGTCGCTATGAAATAATGATTTAATTTAAAAGAAAATAAAAAATGTGTATGTACACACACTTTTTTTCTTACGGAAAGTGCTTTTCATAGCTGTACACATAGCTGACATTTTTGCCGTCAGATATAGATTTAAAAATGCATGGTAAACAAATTAAGCTTAAAGATTCTTGATCACAGTGACTGAAGATATTGGGTATACTAACAGGAAACTAAGAAATAATGTCTTGTTTCTGATCCTCTGCTGTGGACTGTAGTGATTTTTATATGACAGCGCTATATGTAAAGCTCAAAGACTGAGAGACATGCTGCTCTACATATAGAATGATTGGAGCAAAATAACTGAAGGGAAATCCTCCAACTGTACTACTGCTGAATAACCAGGGGTTGCTGCAGAGTTGGTGTTGACTCCTTCTGCAACTCGTGAAATTACATTTTCTTAGTACTGTACTATTAACTCCTATAATACAAATGGAAATATTCACCCAGTCATCTACCATGAATAGCAAATCCTTCCAATAAATGTAATCAACAGGTCATCATTCAACCTATCACTGTAAAAATGAATGATGTCCAAGATAAACCTAACAAGTTTAGACAGGAACAACTGCTTTCAATAATATTACATAATATTACATAAATTCACTAATCGCTGGGACAAATCTATTTTGAATACTTAGTACTAGATTGCTTCAACATGTGATTTTGCATCTGAGATGTGACGTGTTTATTTTTGATGTATACAAGTGTTTACATAGCATTTTATGGTCTGATAAAGCAGTTTTATTTTTATCGTGAAAACGCTTACCGTTTTAATAAGTCTAGCTGTGGTAACCTGGAGTTCTTGCTTTTCACGTTACGGTTAGTAAATGTTTTTGTGTTTCACTTGATGACATGTATAACTAGGGGAGGGTAAAGGGGGCAGCTGCCCTGTGTGCAAGATTTTAGGGGGGATAATTGGTGAGTGCCACTAGTGAGGAAGTGCAGTACAAGGGGTTTCAGAAAAATAGGGCAACACTGCATCACGGTCACGGCTGAAGAGCTGAAACACACTGCTTGTGATAATATAAATAGGAAGCTGCTTGCTTGTAATATATATATATATATATATATATATATATATATATATATATATATATATATTTATTTTGCTCCGATCTAAGTGATGATTTATTTTTATTTTGCTTTTTGTTTTTATCTGTTAACCTGGTTGGTTCCAAAAGGCTAGTAGCCTATTTTCAATGATAAATCTATCTAATAAGTAATCATAACATGCAGTGTAAGGTACTCATGCAGTCTAATTCAAAGATCATGGATTGAGCTGAATCAGGTAATATATCATGACAGTACCATTGCTAAGGTTTACTCATATGAATATAAACTATCTATATCAGCTATTCCCAACCCAGGGTACGCGTACCCCCAGGGGTACATGCTTGGTCGGTTAGGGGTACGCGGGAAAAAAATTAGCAATGACGGAAAGTTCGTTTAATATAAAAAAAATCCCGTCTTAGGCACTTTCACAATCGTAGGACTTACTTCCCACACACAGGAAGTCTGTCCTATAAATGTGAAGGCACCAACGTAGTCCTGCTATCTGTATTTTATCTACTGTAACTGTTACCTAGGGAAGAAGGTTGTGTGTCGGTGCTGTAGCTTTGTGTAGTGTGTGCAGGAACTTTGGGATCACGAAAACAGAAAAGGAAAGGTAAGAACAATGCCTTAGTGCCTGTGCTTCCATCTTGGAGTACTATGTTTAATAAATGTAATTTATATTTGACAAGTAGAGCTGTTTTTGAATGGTAGTCTTTTTTTTTTTTCTTAGCTTAGCCTTAGCTTGTCTAGTGGTAAAAGCCTGAGATTGTAGTGTCGGTACTGGGAAGGTTGACTGAAATTAGTTTCTTAAATAAGAGTACAGTAGTGGTGTTATCTGAATGAAATTTTGCATGCTCCTTATTCTTATTATATGTTTTTCTGCATTAGCTAACACTCAGTGGACAATAGCTGTTTATACCTCAAACTTATATGGACTTTTTATAAATACTAGATTTTGTTTCTCCCTGAACCATTGCTGGAAATGGTTGCAGCCCAGCTCAATATCCCATATAGAAAGATAAATCCATACATAAATAAATACACATATAGATGTCTAGATAAACAAATATATGAAAAATAAGTAAATAAACTGAAATGCAGACTGGTACAGGCATCAGTGGACAATGTGATAACTGATATTGTAGGTAATGCAGCATCAGAAACCATATTCAGGGAACAGTACTGTTCCTGATGCACATTTACCATATGTCAGCCCTCAAGCACTGATTTCATTCACAGTAATGATTTAAAATGGATCTACGGAATGTGTGCCACAATCTGAGAGAAGTAATATATGTAAGAGTGGTCATAGAACACAGAATAAGATCTAGAAATGGGGAAATTGCCTGTATATTATTGTATTCTGTGTAACAATATTTGTGTATAGAAAAAGAAAAGACAGCAGCCCATGTATGTCTTAAGCAGGGGATGAGACTAAGGGGTGTATTATATTGAAGCAGCCCATGTATGTCGTAAGCAGGTGATGAGACTAAGGGGTGTATTATATTGAAACAGCCCATGTATGTCTTAAGCATGTGATGAGACTAAGGGGTGTATTATATTGAAGCAACCCATGTATGTCTTAAGCAGGTGATGAGACTAAGGGGTGTATTATACTGAAGCAGCCCAAGTATGTCTTAAGCAGGTGATGAGACTAAGGGATGTATTATATTGAAGCAGCCCATGTATGTCGTAAGCAGGGGATGAGACTAAGGGGTGTATTATATTGAAGCAGCCCATGTATGTCATAAGCAGGTGATGAGACTAAGGGGTGTATTATATTGAAACAGCCCATGTATGTCTTAAGCATGTGATGAGACTAAGGGGTGTATTATACTGAAGCAACCCATGTATGTCTTAAGCAGGTGATGAGACTAAGGGGTGTATTATACTGAAGCAGCCCATGTATGTCTTAAGCAGGTGATGAGACTAAGGGATGTATTATATTGAAGCAGCCCATGTATGTCATAAGCAGGTGATGAGACTAAGGGGTGTATTATATTGAAGCAGCCCATGTATGTCTTAAGCAGGGGATGAGACTAAGGGGTGTATTATATTGAAGCAGCCCATGTATGTCATAAGCAGGTGATGAGACTAAGGGGTGTATTATATTGAAACAGCCCATGTATGTCTTAAGCATGTGATTAGACTAAGGGGTGTATTATATTGAAGCAACCCATGTATGTCTTAAGCAGGTGATGAGACTAAGAGGTGTATTATACTGAAGCAGCCAATGTATGTCTTAAGCAGGTGATGAGACTAAGGGATGTATTATATTGAAGCAGCCCATATATGTCGTAAGCAGGTGATGAGACTAAGGGGTGTATTATATTGAAGCAGCCCATGTATGTCTTAAGCAGGTGTTGAGACTAAGGGATGTATTATATTGAAGCAGCCCATGTTTGTCTTAAGCAGGTGATGAGACTAAGGGGTGTATTATATTGAAGCAGCCCATGTATGTCTTAAGCAGGGGATGAGACTAAGGGGTGTATTATATTGAAGCAGCCCATGTATGTCATAAGCAGGTGATGAGACTAAGGGGTGTATTATATTGAAACAGCCCATGTATGTCTTAAGCATGTGATTAGACTAAGGGGTGTATTATATTGAAGCAACCCATGTATGTCTTAAGCAGGTGATGAGACTAAGAGGTGTATTATACTGAAGCAGCCAATGTATGTCTTAAGCAGGTGATGAGACTAAGGGATGTATTATATTGAAGCAGCCCATATATGTCGTAAGCAGGTGATGAGACTAAGGGGTGTATTATATTGAAGCAGCCCATGTATGTCTTAAGCAGGTGTTGAGACTAAGGGATGTATTATATTGAAGCAGCCCATGTTTGTCTTAAGCAGGTGATGAGACTAAGGGGTGTATTATATTGAAGCAGCCCATGTATGTCTTAAGCAGGAGATGAGACTAAGGGGTGTATTATATTGAAGCAGCCCATGTATGTCTTAAGCAGGTGATGAGACTAAGGGGTGTATTATATTGAAGCAGCCCATGTATGTCTTAAGCAGGTGATGAGACTAAGGGATGTATTATATTGAAGCAGCCCATGTATGTCGTAAGCAGATGATGAGACTAAGGGGTGTATTCTATTGAAGCAGCCCATGTATGTCTTAAGCAGGTGATGAGACTAAGGGGTGTATTATATTGAAGCAGCCCTTGTATGTCTTAAGCAGGTGTTGAGACTAAGGGATGTGTTATATTGAAGCAGCCCATGTTTGTCTTAAGCAGGTGATGAGACTAAGGGGTGTATTATATTGAAGCAGCCCAAGTATGTCTTAAGCAGGTGATGAGACTAAGGGGTGTATTATATTGAGGCAGCCCATGTATGTCTTAAGCAGGTGATGAAACTAAGGGGTGTATTATATTGAAGCAGCCCATGTATGTCATAAGCAGGTGATGAGACTAAGGGATGTATTATATTGAAGCAGCCCATGTATGTTGTAAGCAGGTGATGAGACTAAGGGGTGTATTATACTGAAGCAGCCCATGTATGTCTTAAGCAGGTGATGAGACTAAGGGTTGTATTATATTGAAGCAGCCCATGTATGTCTTAAGCAGGTGATGAGACTAAGGGGTGTATTATATTGAAGCAGCCCATGTATGTCTTAAGCAGGTGATGAGACTAAGGGGTGTATTATATTGAAGCAGCCCATGTATGTCTTAAGCAGGTGATGAGAATAAGGGGTGTATTATATTGAAGCAGCCCATGTATGTCTTAAGCAAGTGATGAGACTAAGGGGTGTATTATATTGAAGCAGCCCATGTATGTCTTAAGCAGGTGATGAGACTAAGGAGTGTATTATATTGAAGCAGCCCATGTATGTCTTAAGCAGATGATGAGACTAAGGGGTGTATTATATTGAAGCAGCCCATGTATGTCTTAAGCAGGTGATGAGACTAAGGGGTGTATTATATTGAAGCAGCCCATGTATGTCTTAAGCAGGTGATGAGACTAAGAGATGTATTATATTGAAGCAGCCCATGTATGTCGTAAGCAGGTGATGAGACTAAGGGGTGTATTATATTGAAACAGCCCATGTATGTCTTAAGCATGTGATGAGACTAAGGGGTGCATTATGTTGAAGCAGCCCATGTATGTCTTAAGCAGGTTGTGAGACTAAGGGGTGTATTATATTGAAGCAGCCCATGTATGTCTTAAGCAGGTGATGAGACTAAGGGGTGTATTATATTGAAGCAGCCCATGCATATCTTAAGCAGGTGATGAGACTAAGGGGTGTATTATATTGAAGCAGCCCATGTATGTCTTAAGCAGGTGATGAGACTAAGGGATGTATTATATTGAAGCAGCCCATGTATGTCGTAAGCAGGTGATGAGACTAAGGGGTGTATTATATTGAAACAGCCCATGTATGTCTTAAGCAGGTGATGAGACTAAGGGGTGTATTATATTGAAGCAGCCCATGTATGTCTTAAGCAGGTGATGAGACTAAGGGGTGTATTATATTGAAGCAGCCCATGTATGTCTTAAGCAGGTGATGAGACTAAGGGGTGTATTATATTGAAGCAGCCCATGTATGTCTTAAGCAGGTGATGAGACTAAGGGGTGTATTATATTGAAGCAGCCCATGTATGTCTTAAGCAGGTGATGAGACTAAGGGGTGTATTATATTGAAGCAGCCCATGTATGTCTTAAGCAGGTGATGAGACTAAGGGGTGTATTATATTGAAGCAGCCCATGTATGTCTTAAGCAGGTGATGAGACTAAGGGATGTATTATATTGAAGCAGCCCATGTATGTCTTAAGCAGGTGATGAGACTAAGGGGTGTATTATATTGAAGCAGCCCATGTATGTCTTAAGCAGGTGATGAGACTAAGGGGTGTATTATATTGAAGCAGCCCATGTATGTCTTAAGCAGGTGATGAGACTAAGGGGTGTATTATATTGAAGCAGCCCATGTATGTCTTAAGCAGGTGATGAGACTAAGGGGTGTATTATATTGAAGCAGCCCATGTATGTCTTAAGCAGGTGATGAGACTAAGGGGTGTATTATATTGAAGCAGCCCATGTATGTCTTAAGCAGGTGAGGAGACTAAGGGTGTATTATATTGAAACAGCCCATGTATGTCTTAAGCAGGTGATGAGACTAAGGGGTGTATTATATTGAAGCAGCCCATGTATGTCTTAAGCAGGTGATGAGACTAAGGGGTGTATTATATTGAAGCAGCCCATGTATGTCTTAAGCAGATGATGAGACTAAGGGGTGTATTATATTGAAGCAGCCCATGCATGTCTTAAGCAGGTGATGAGACTAAGGGGTGTATTATATTGAAGCAGCCCATGTATGTCTTAAGCAGGTGATGAGACTAAGGGTGTATTATATTGAAGCAGCCCATGCATGTCTTAAGCAGGTGATGAGACTAAGGGGTGTATTATATTGAAGCAGCCCATGTATGTCTTAAGCAGGTGATGAGACTAAGGGTGTATTATATTGAAGCAGCCCATGTATGTCTTAAGCATGTGATGAGACTAAGGGGTGTATTATGTTGAAGCAGCCCATGTATATCTTAAGCAGGTGATGAGACTAAGGGGTGTATTATATTGAAGCAGCCCATGTATGTCTTAAGCAGGTGATGAGACTAAGGGGTGTATTATATTGAAGCAGCCCATGTATGTCTTAAGCAGGTGATGAGACTAAGGGGTGTATTATATTGAAGCAGCCCATGTATGTCTTAAGCAGGTGATGAGACTAAGGGGTGTATTATATTGAAGCAGCCCATTTATGTCTTAAGCAGATGATGACACTAAGGGGTGTATTATATTGAAGCAGCCCATGTATGTCATAAGCAGGTGATGAGACTACGGGGTGTATTATATTGAAACAGCCCATGTATGTCTTAAGCATGTGATGATACTAAGGGGTGTATTATATAGAAGCAGCCCATGTATGTCTTAAGCATGTGATGAGACTAAGGGGTGTATTATATTGAAGCAGCCCATGTATGTCTTAAGCAGGTGTTGAGACTAAGGGATGTATTGTATTGAAGCAGCCCATGTATGTCATAAGCAGGTCATGAGACTAAGGGATGTATTATATTGAAGCAGCCCATGTTTGTCTTAAGCAGGTGATTAGACTAAGGGGTGTATTATATTGAAGCAGCCTATGTATGTCTTAAGCAGGTGATGAGACTAAGGGGTGTATTATATTGAAGCAGCCCATGTATGTCTTAAGCAGGTGATTAGACTAAGGGGTGTATTATACTGAAGCAGCCTATGTATGTCTTAAGCAGGTGATGAGACTAAGGGGTGCATTATATTTAAGCAGCCCATGTGTGTCTTAAGCAGGTGATGAGACTAAGGGATTTATTATATTGAAGCAGCCCATGTATGTCGTAAGCAGGTGATGAGGCTAAGGGGTGTATTATATTGAAGCAGCCCATGTATGTCTTAAGCAGGTGATTAGACTAAGGGGTGTATTATATTGAAGCAGCCTATGTATGTCTTAAGCAGGTGATGAGACTAAGGGGTGTATTATATTTAAGCAGCCCATGTATGTCTTAAGCAGGTGATGAGACTAAGGGGTGTATTATATTGAAGCAGCCCATGTATGTCTTAAGCAGGTGATGAGACTAAGGGGTGTATTATATTGAAGCAGCCCATGTATGTCTTAAGCAGGTGATGAGACTAAGGGGTGTATTATATTGAAGCAGCCCAGGTATGTCTTAAGCAGGTGATGAGACTAAGGGATGTATTATATTGAAGCAGCCCATGTATGTCTTAAGCAGGTGATGAGACTAAGGGGTGTATTATATTGAAGCAGCCCATGTATGTCTTAAGCAGGTGATGAGACTAAGGGGTGTATTATATTGAAGCAGCCCATGTATGTCTTAAGCAGGTGATGAGCCTAAGGTGTGTATTATATTGAAGCAGCCCATGTATGTCTTAAGCAGGTGATGAGACTAAGGTGTGTATTATATTGAAGCAGCCCATGTATGTCTTAAGCAGGTGCTGAGACTAAGGGGTGTATTATATTGAAGCAGCCCATGTATGTCTTAAGCTGGTGATGAGACTAAAGGATGTATTATATTGAAGCAGCCCATGTATGTCTTAAGCAGGTGATGAGACTAAGGGGTGTATTACATTGAAACAGCCCATGCATGTCTTAAGCAGGTGATGAGACTAAGGGGTGTATTACATTGAAGCAGCCCATGCATGTCTTAAGCAGGTGATGAGACTAAGGGATGTATTATATTGAAGCAGCCCATGTATGTCTTAAGCAGGTGATGAGACTAAGGGATGTATTATATTGAAGCAGCCCATGTATGTCTTAAGCATGTGACGAGACTAAGGTGTGTATTACACTGAAGCAGCCCATGTATGTCTTAAGCAGGTGATGAGACTAAGGGATGTATTACATTGAAGCAGCCCATGTATGTCGTAAGCAGGTGATGAGACTAAGGGGTGTATTATATTGAAGCAGCCCATGTATGTCTTAAGCAGGTGATGAGACTAAGGGGTGTATTATATTGAAGCAGCCCATGTATGTCTTAAGCAGGTGATTAGACTAAGGGGTGTATTATATTGAAGCAGCCTATGTATGTCTTAAGCAGGTGATGAGACTAAGGGGTGTATTATATTGAAGCAGCCCATGTATGTCTTAAGCAGGTGATGAGACTAAGGGGTGTATTATATTTAAGCAGTCCATGTATGTCTTAAGCAGGTGATGAGACTAAGGGATTTATTATATTGAAGCAGCCCATGTATGTCGTAAGCAGGTGATGAGACTAAGGGGTGTATTATATTGAAGCAACCCATGTATGTCTTAAGCAGGTGATTAGACTAAGGGGTGTATTATATTGAAGCAGCCTATGTATGTCTTAAGCAGGTGATGAGACTAAGGGGTGTCTTATATTTAAGCAGCCCATGTATGTCTTAAGCAGGTGATGAGACTAAGGGGTGTATTATATTGAAGCAGCCCATGTATGTCTTAAGCAGGTGATGAGACTAAGGGGTGTATTATATTGAAGCAGCCCATGTATGTCTTAAGCAGGTGATGAGACTAAGGGGTGTATTATATTGAAGCAGCCCAGGTATGTCTTAAGCAGGTGATGAGACTAAGGGATGTATTATATTGAAGCAGCCCATGTATGTCTTAAGCAGGTGATGAGACTAAGGGGTGTATTATATTGAAGCAGCCCATGTATGTCTTAAGCAGATGATGAGACTAAGGGGTGTATTATATTGAAGCAGCCCATGTATGTCTTAAGCAGGTGATGAGACTAAGGTGTGTATTATATTGAAGCAGCCCATGTATGTCTTAAGCAGGTGATGAGACTAAGGTGTGTATTATATTGAAGCAGCCCATGTATGTCTTAAGCAGGTGATGAGACTAAGGGGTGTATTATACTGAAGCAGCCCATGTATGTCTTAAGCTGGTGATGAGACTAAGGGATGTATTATATTGAAGCAGCCCATGTATGTCTTAAGCAGATGATGAGACTAAGGGGTGTATTACATTGAAACAGCCCATGTATGTCTTAAGCAGGTGATGAGACTAAGGGGTGTATTATATTGAAGCAGGTCATGTATGTCTTAAGCAGGTGATGAGACTAAGGGATGTATTATATTGAAGCAGCCCATGTATGTCTTAAGCAGGTGATGAGACTAAGGGATGTATTATATTGAAGCAGCCCATGTATGTCTTAAGCAGGTGATGAGACTAAGGTGTGTATTACACTGAAGCAGCCCATGTATGTCTTAAGCAGGTGATGAGACTAAGGGATGTATTACATTGAAGCAGCCCATGTATGTCGTAAGCAGGTGATGAGACTAAGGGGTGTATTACTTTGAAACAGCCCATGTATGTCTTAAGCAGGTGATGAGACTAAGGGGTGTATTATATTGAAGCAGCCCATGTATGTCTTAAGCAGGTGATGAGACTAAGGTGTGTATTACACTGAAGCAGCCCATGTATGTCTTAAGCAGGTGATGAGACTAAGGGGTGTATTACATTGAAGCAGCCCATGTATGTCGTAAGCAGGTGATGAGACTAAGGGGTGTATTATATTGATAGTATTTTTGCGGTGCAAACTTTCCCATTATTTTTTTTTAAATATCATTGTTTTCAATATACAGATACTTTCTTAAGAACAGAGAATAGGCATTTCTTGCCTTTTTAAGATAAAATGTGTTAATTTAAAGCAGACTAAAAGAAGGAACTTAGATATTAATGCAAGATAAAGAGTAATAAAAGAAGAAAAATAGGTGTTCAGTATTTAAAAATGATATGGAAATGTCAGAAGTTTTACATTTCATTAGATGTGAAAATTGTTATTATTTCAGCACACACTGCTTCCATATAACAGCTGAATTATCACAACTTAGTGTGAAAGTCCTTTATTTACTAGCAGCTTGGCTCAAGAGATAGGAACATTCAGTCTGATTTTGAAATCATATTAGCCATACCAGAGTACTGAATCAAGGTTATGGCTGCTCTTTCCTTTTTGTTTGGGTCTGTTGCTTGGCTTTGGAAACTCTATAAATCTACAAGCTGAATCAATATTTTTGTTTTTGTTTTTGCTATGAATATGTGCTTCATGCATTTTAATCAAATCATAAGTGACAAAGCATTTTTCTTCTATGTGGACTATACAATGGAAAATGTAGCCTGCCTTCTAAGACCTTGAAAGATAAATCCCTGATAATCTGCAGTCAATGGATATTATAAGTAACACAGTGATAGGCAGCAGTCTTCTGTAGAAAGTTATAGGAAAAACCTATTTTATTACAGTACATATTATCCTGACATCACCTGGTCATTTAAGGTATTATTTTTATTCCTTTCTTGTGAACTTGAATTACTGACATGTATATTTTAATTTTTCTTTCCATGCTTTTCTGATCTTTTTCTCTTAAGTAAACTGTTTTCTTTTATGTATTTATAAGCCCATGAGGCTGATATTTATTAGTAGACAATACAAAAATCATGTGATTATTAATATCTGCTCTTTTTAGTAAGAGGGACTGTTTGCCTATAGTTTACTATAATTTGATCTTTTTGTTGGCCCGCTGTAAGAATGTTCAGTAACTGAGACCTTAATACCAGATTGGAATGAACATTGTAGACATGTAAGTGGTTCCTCCGTGAAAATATTTGTGTGTGGGGGATATGCATGTGAAAAATACTTTGGTTAAATGTTAGTTACTGTTGGTATGATTTCATTAAAGACATAGAGATCAGACTGAGGTTTGTGAAATAATGGTGAGCCAGTGATTATAACCCAGTTTTGTAAAGTGCTGAATAAGGCTTATGTGGTTGTGCAGGTGATGGTCTTAACTTAACACAGTATTTTGCAGTAACATTGTAAAATAAATCACCCGTTGTATCTATATCTATATCTATATCTGTAGGCATACTTCAATCTTAAACGATCATGGGTTTGCACCTCTATTGGACTGATTTGAGCAGTGTCTTCTGTGGCTGTGCAATCCAATATGGGAGTGGCAGTGCTTTCCACACTGTGAGCAGCAGTAGGCAGGTGTTGGTTTGATATCATGGTCACAGATCTTCTTGAGGGCTCTCTTAGCCTCTGCCATTCTTGCCAAGGTAGTTTCATACATAAGGGCTTCCTTCATTTCCATTTTCCAGACAATCTTGTCTGAGATGAAAGAATACCAGTTGTTCACCCTGATGGGGAGTGCACTGAGTTAATACTTGCACATCTCCTTGTAGTGCAATTTGTATTGCCCCTTCAGCCCCTTTCCAGACTCCAGCTCTCCAAAACGAAGGTCTTTCAGTATTCAGCCATCCATCATGTGTGAAACATGACCCAAACAATGCATATGTCTCTATTTCAGGAGGGTGAACATGGAAGTGTTGCCTGCCTTCTCAATCACTATGCTGCTGGGGATCTTGTCCTGTCATGAGTTACCAAGTATGTGCCTAAGACAGTGTATATGGAATACGTTGAACCGCTGCTCCTGTTTTGAGCATAGAGTCCATGTTTTTAATTTTGCAATGCACTTGTTGATCTTGCTATCAATCGACAAGTTGTCAGAGATTGTAGAGCCTAGATACATGAACTCATGGACAACCTCCAGCTCATAGTCATTCACCATGATTGATGGCGCATTGCCAACATTTTGGCCCACCACTTGGGTCTTCCTTAAACTGATTATGGAGTCAAGTTCCATACATGCATCCATAAAGCGAGTCATGAGTGACTGAAGTTCGTGCTGAGTTCCAGCCACAATAGCTGCATCATCAGCAAACAGGAACTCCCTCAGACACTTCCTAAGCACCCTGGCTTTCTTTCTAAGTCTTGACAGTTTTAAGAGGTTGCCATCCTTTCTGATTAAAAGAAAGATACCCTCTGTAGCAGCTCCAAAAGCAAATTTCAACATAACTGAAAAGAAGATATCAAACAATGTTGTAGCTAGTACACACCCCTGCTTTACTCCACTGAGAATCTCGAAAGGTTCAGATGTGGATCCATCATACATGATGGTCTCCTTCATGCCTTCATAGAAGGCCCTGATGATGCTAAGCAGTATTGGAGGACAGCTGATCTTTGTTTTAATTGCAAACAGACCTTTCCTACTGACGAAGACAAGTGCCTTGGTCAGATCAATGAAGGCAATATACAGAGCTTTGTTCCTGAACTTTTCCTGTAATTGCCTAACAGAGAAAACCATATCTATTGTAGGCCTTCCAGCTCTAAATCCACACTGAGACTTGAGGTAAACTTTCTCTGCAAGAGTGTGGAGCCTCTTCAGGACAACATATGCAAACAGCTTTCCCCACGGTACAGAGAATGGAGATGTCATAAATACAATAGTTATTACAATCACTTTTGTCACTCTTATTCTTATAGATATTAACTATGTTAGCATGCCTCATATCTTATGGTACAATACCTTCTCTCCAGCATTGGCAAAATACTGCATGTGTCATTAGAGTACTGCTGGCACATTTAAGGGTTTCTGAGGGAATACTATCTTTCCTGGTGGCTTTTCCTGAATAGAGTGCTTTTAGTGCATCATTGAATTCCTCCAAGGTGAGCTCAGCATTGAGTTCAGTCATAGTTAGCAGAGGCTCAATGACATTTCGGGCTTTCTCTGTAACTATGGTTTCTCTGGCATATAACTGTATGTAGTGTTCCATCTCCTTTGTTTTGTCCTTATAAGACCTCACCTGTGACTGAATTAATTGGGGCAATCTTCCTTTGTGATGGATTGATGGCTTGCTTGACCCCATCATACATTCTTTGCATGTTACCAATGTCAGCGGCCTACTGAATCAAAGTTGGAGCCAATAATTATTAGCATAACACCAAGCTACCTGCTGCACTTGACTCTAAGCACATCTGAATGCCTGCAAGTTCTCCTCACTGGGTGAGAACCTGTATGCTGCCAGTGCCTGTTTCTTCTTCTTAATTAGGGGTGTCAGCAATTCAGTGTGGGCTTCAAACCAATCAGCACACTTGACAGTATTTTTCCAAAGATAGGTATTGCAGTGTTATAGATAGCATCCCATAGCTCTTCCCATCCTTTGTTGATGTCAGTGTCATCCAGGCAGGCTAAAGCCTCTTCAAGTGCTTGAACAAACTTGCATACTTTTTGAAGGGTCACAAGTCTTGCCTATGTCAATGCATGGACTCCCTTACTTTTTAGAGTGAAAGAACCTCCATGTCTCGATGTTCACCTTACTACACACGAACAAGTGGTCAGCATCACAGTCTGTTCTGTGGTAACTGCATGTTACCTTGACACTAACTAAACTGATGCATTTTGTGAGGGCAAGGTCAAGTCATTGCCAATGTTTCAATCTTTCGTGCCACCATAAATGTTTGTGCTGGGGCTTGACATTAAGAAAGTTGTTGGTTATGCAGAGGTCATATTAGATGCAAAATTCAAGGAGACGGTGCCCATTTTCATTCATCTTTCTTGTTACAAGCTGTCCCAGACAAGATGGTCAGTTGTGATGGTCATTTGTCAACTCTGGCATAAAAATCGCTGAGAATGAATAATGGTTCATGGTAAGGGACCTCACTGATGGCAGTAGTAAGTTCATCATAGAATTTGTCCTTGACTTCCTGGTTGGAAGTTATAGTAGGAGCACAGACGCTGAAGATGTTGACCATGGCCACTGGTGTTTGTAGCTGAATTTTTAGCAGTCACTCATTTCCCATATTTGGTGTTATGGCTGAACCAACAATGTTGTTTCTGATTGCAATACCAACACTAAAACCAACTGGTTCCCTGGTCGCTTCTGGTAACATGCCAGAAAAAAGTAAAGCCTTTTCCCTCAGAGACATACAATATACGGTAGTCTTGTTTCTTGGAGAGCCACAGTCATAGTCATAGTCCTTATGCTTCATCTGCCTAGTCTAAAGGCTGGTTTAAATTTTTGCTTTTTTATTTATCCATGTGTATGGTTAACAATCATTCTGTTGGGGCTTCCCTAAGCCCCACATACCCAGTGAAGCAAGTGTACCATGGTGAGGCAGCACCTATTTGGCTGGGGGCTGCCCAGCTTAAACAGGTGGTGGCTGCCCAATGAGATCAAAGAATCTCTCCCACCATTGTAAGCAGTCCCTGGCACCTCACTCTAAGCTGGGTATATATTACCAGCTCGAATGTTTAGGTTATGGAATACCTAAACATCGAACTGGTAGTATCGAAATAAAAAAAAAAATGTGAATGGCCAATTTAATGCAGGGAAAGAATTCCCTTGACCGTTATGCTGATTTTGTCTTTTTGTCCAGTGTAGAGCAATCTCAGAGTTAGCATATTTAGTTGTGGGGGGTGTGGGAGGGGTGAAGACCCCCACTTCATTTGGGTTTAAAAGTTTTTTTTTTACTGCCAAGGGAATTCTTTCCCTGCATTAAATCAGCCGTTCGTGTTTTTTGATTTTGATATTACCAGTTTGATGTTTAGGTATTCGATAACCTAAATGTTTGATCTGGTAATATAGACCCCTCTAAGCCAGTTGAGCACATTGGCTTATCAATGTAGCTGATGAAGTTCCTGTTAGTGAGAATTGGGATGAGAGTGCTTATACATGTACCTACAATAAAGTGGAGTTATTGTGGACTATACTGGCATGTTTTTTGAAAGAAACCTTGGATTACAGTTGGATCATAGTTGGTCTTATTGCAGACAGTCTGCCATTGCGACTTTTGTGTTTTTCTTTTGCATTGGCTTATTACCAATAGCTGCTACTTCCCATGTTGTGTCACCACTCACAGAGCAAAGGTGGATTGTCCATTTCCAGGGTGCAGGCCCGGGCAAGTGAATTAAAGAAAATAGCTGATGCCAGCAGCAGGTTTCCCCTCTCCACACCACTGATGTACTCCAATGGGAAAGGCAAGGCCACTACAACACAGTATCAGTATCATCTCAGTAGCTGTCAGAGTGAGGTGGAGTACAACTTCAAACTGCCTTAGGGGATCCATCTCCAGATTTTCCTCGTGGTTTACTCCCAAAGTCTTCATCATGACTAGGTATTGCTGTGATGCAGAGGTGTTGTTAAACACAGACATAGTGGATATAAAAAGTTTACACACCCCTGCTAAAATGCCAGGTTTTTGTGATACAAAAAAATAAGACCACAATAAATAATTTCAAAACTTTTCCCACCTTTAATGTGACCTATAACCTGTAGTATTCAACTGAAAAACAAACAAATCTGTTAGAGGAAAAAATATAAAAAATAAAAAAAAAAAACTTACAATAAGCTGGATGCATAAGTTTGCACACCCTTAAACTAATACCTTGTTGTGTGTATACACCCTTAAACTAATACTATGCTGAAGCACCTTTTGGTTTAATTACAGCATTCAGTTTTCTTGGATTCACACCTACCATCAATTAAAGAGATCCTGATTAACCCAAAATAAAGTTCAGCTG